>NC_138524.1:6785603-6838103 GCF_000230855.2 Cajanus cajan
TATATACTAGTTCAAACGAGATTTAAAAAAGAAACTCAAACTAATTTTATTTGATTAAATAGATATAAATTTTAAATTTAATCTACTTAATTATGAATTAGATATGAAACCCACTCTCCTTATTAAAAGTGATTAGTCAGATTTAAAAAAAATAATTATCCAATGAAGTTGGTGAATATTGATGCCAATAATATGGTCATCAAAGAAGGATAATTTGATATGGTTGATTATACATTATATATGAGTGATGATTAGAAAACATTTTGGTTGGAATTACTTGCATTAATAGTTGCTTAAGTCTTCAATTTTTGTTAATTTCATATGTCATTGTATATTTTTCGTGAGAATTGCTCATTGAGTAGTTTCTCATTTTGGTTAAAATCTCACTAAATTGTTTATTTTAATTAATTTATAATATATGAGTCGACGAACATATATATTGTATCTTGTTGACAAAGGCTAGTGCGCAACACCTTTATATGTGATTTATAGTACACCACTTTCATTAATTTATAATCTTTATGAAAATATCATGCAACCTCTGAACCGAATCCCTTTACGGGAAAAGCCTTTAGCAAATTTGCGTGATGAACATTTACGTTTATCATGGAAGCATTATTGGGACCAAGTCATGTCAAAGGGGATCAAAATCATATAGAAAAAATAAAAACTAATTCTTCAATCAAAGCAAAAGATGACGACCATTGACCGTGCCTATGACTATGTCTATGTGCAAATCGACCAATTTATTATAAAAATACTAATTCTTTAATGCAATCATAAGTAAAAATATGGGTATTAATAGATACCCTAAATCACTTTACTTAAATACGGGTATTGCATGCAAGGACTTTAATTAATGCAATGTTATTTGGACTTGAATCGTAGTCCTTTACTTAACCCACACATTAAACATATCACACACACATCTTTAATTTAAGTTATATAAAATTAAGATTTTTTTTTTCCAATTGAAATATGGCTCGCATACACGCATTAGCTGGCTTACAATCTACCGGACCAAACATCAAGCTAATCAAGTTCTTATTTTAGGCTTAATTTTTTTTTTTTTTTATAAAAAAATGCTAGTCATATACTTTGTGAAATTTATTTAAATACATTTTTCTCATTAATTGAAATTCTTGAAAAATATAAAATTTGGTGAGTTGATGTCCTCTTTAATGACTCTTTCTTATACTTTCATAATTTTCAATAGATTTTAACCTATAAGAGTAAGTGTGTTAAGATAAGTGTATTAATTTATTATAGTGATAATTAAAATGTGTTTTTTAAAATAAATTTTGAATATTGATAACAAAAAAAACTATTTTATTTTTTTTATAAGGTTCTCAATTTTCTATTACTTTTTTTATATTATAAAAAACATACATGGAAGTTTATTATAATTAGTGGTTAAGAAAATCTTGGATTGAATATGCATCTAACTCAATTAAGGGTGAGTAACAAGTTGAAATGTATTCGGATTTGAGCAAATGGGTACAATCGGGTTTGAGATTTTTTATAGACCAACTTATCTTAACAAAGGTGAAACTTAAAATGGTAAAAAAATATTTTTTAAATAGTGTACAAAAAATAGAATGAATATAACAATAAATAGTGTAGGTAGATTCTTAGATGAAACATTCGCAAACTAGAGAAACAAGAATAAAAGATAACAAAATCAATAGTTGTTACATGCAAAAGAAATCTAAAGTTAGACAACAAAACCCATAAGAAATCATAGTTGCACATGTACTCAAGATGAAGGTATGAAGATGGAAAAGAAAGACAAAGAAACAAACAAAAAGAAAACTCTAAAAATGAACTAGTGTATTGAGAAGTTGAATAAGGAAGGAGAAGACAAAATAAACATATAGATTATGAGAAAAAGAAAAGAAATAAGTTACAAATTGATGGTTGTATTATATTTGAAATAAAGACTTTTAAGTTTGAGTCATTGTTGTTTAATTAAACAAAAGTAATAAAAATTTGAACTTTATCTAATTTTCGGTCGGGTTCGATTTTTAGCGGGTTTAAAAATTTAAAATCAAACCCGCTCAATATAACCATATAAAATCAAAATTTTAACCCGTTTTACCCGTAAAACCCGCTCAAACCTACTCAAAAATAATATTTTTTTATTAGGTTTTTCGAGTTCGGTTGGGGTATTGATTTCATGTTCACCCCTAAATTCAATTACTTGACAAAGGAGAATGAAAGGTTATCTCAATCTAGGGTTGGAATATACAAAGTGCAATCCTTTCACTAAGCGTGCTATATGTTGGTCAACTATTTTTCAATCTTCAAAAAAGTATCCACATTTAGCCTGTGATTCCATCCTTAGAGTATACAACTAGGATAAAAGATAGAAAAAAGAAAAAAAGAAAATCAAAACCATATTTTGAGTGTAAACATCAAAATTAAGGAAAATGATGCATAACCATTAAATATATAGACTAGGTTACACTCAAAGCTAGGCTCTCTAAATCTATTTTAAAAATCCATGACTTGTACACGAAACTAACTATATCGAGATTATAATATTATTTGCAAGCATTTAGAGACAGAATCCCAAATGATGCAAGGAAAAATAACTATAATATATAACTTGGTCTCTTTGACTATTCCAAAGTGAAATTAAACAAATGTGACGGCATTTTTTATTTTTTTATTTTTTATTTTTAAGTTTCTTCGTAGTTGTTGGTCATTTCGCACAACAACCACTATTTCTTAATTTTATTTTTATCAAATGCATCATGCCATTTATTTTTTATTTATATTCTGAGCTAGTACTTAATAATTTAGTATTTATTACTGAAAAAAAAAAAACTCCTACCTCATAAATCGGTTTTATTTTTTAATTAGCCTGTGTCATTGATACGAAGGTCCAACCAAGGATATAACTGATAAAAAAGAGTGCAGAAAGTGAATGTTATGATCAGTTACTTTCTGGTAGTAGCTGTTTCATACTTTTATCCCTTGATGTTGGGCTATGGTCATTGGTTGTTAATGTTGTGAGAATGTGAGTTAGGCCCATCCTAAAAATGTCTTTTCAATGAATAGATTAGTGTTTTCTTAATATATTAATAAAAAAAAAACAAAAAATTGTTATAAAATATCAATAAATATTAATTATTTTTTTACTTTATTAAATGCTATAATAATTTAAGATATTTTTCATTTAATTAATATTATACTTTCAATGTTTTTTATTCTTAATATAATATCAAATTTTAATTTTAAATGTAATTAATTAACATGCAATATTTAATTATACTTCCAGTATTGAATATAAACAAAAAAAATTCACGCTAATTACCATTTAAAAAGAAAGTTAATATTTTTTATTTACAGTAATCCCATTTAAAATATAACCTAATTATTTAAACTACTCTTTCTTGAAATTTGATTTTAAGAAATTTTTTTATATTGAAAATACAATCTCAATTTAACAAAGGGTTGATTTTGAGATAATAACACCAAATGGAGTACATTTAATTGAGATTTATTTATACATATTTTGTTCTACAATAATTTTAGTTTTAACATTAAGAAAATATTAATGTCACAAAAATGAATGATGTTTTATTTTTCAATGTTGTATTAATTTTTTTTCCTAAATTAATCTTTTATAAATTATTCAATCATCACAATTGAGTAATACATTTATTAAAAGATTGAACTATTTTAGTAAATTTGTATTAAAAAATTATACATTTATTATCATTATTAATTTGTGTTAGAATACTTAAACTGCAATTAGTGTGGGATAAAGGGTATTTGAGACCAACATGCATGTGTTTTCTGTTGCTTATATTTAGAATCGGAAGAAGTATTACTTATGCTATGTGACATAATTAAATAATTAAGTTGTTCTTTAAAATTAATGACGTAAATAGTTAAAAATACTCATTATTTTATAATTTTTTTCATGTTATATGTATTTCTTGTTTGTACTGTTATGATTTTCGCCGACTCAAGATTTTGCATATGCTAGGAATCAAACATAAAAGTTCTAGTTGAATAGATAAGTGTAAGGGTGTAACTATTAATTACTTGAAATACATATGTGTGACTAAATATTATTGGATAATAAATAGTATATAATTAAAATAATTATCATAATTTTATACGGTTAAATTAAATTTAAATACACATTATGAGAGTGGATAGTTTATTAATGCTTTTATAAGCATTTATGGAGCTTTGACACTTCTCGTTATGCTTGTTGGTTTGTGGTCATAATTTTACCTAAACTTATTTAATTAAGATATAAAAAAACTAAAAATGATTGGATAATGGCAGTCGCAGCCTATACACGAGTGTGTAGGGGTTTTTAGGCAATCGATCTATAAAATATTTTATAAGAGGGAATCAATTAATCAATCTATGAAAAGGATTGATTTGATTTTTTTATAAATGTGAATTGATTTTTTTTAAATTAAATCAATTTAGTGTAGTGTAATTATTTATTTTTTATTTATATATAGATCGATTTTAAAAAAAAATTAAATCGAATTGAATCGATATATTTTGTAAAAATAGATCGGATAATTAAATTAATTTTATAAAGTGAATTGATTCGAATTTTTTTAAAAATTAAATTAAATTTTTTTATATAATTTTTTTTTTAAATAAATCAAATTTTTCTATACAGATCAAATTAACGAAAGATTAGTTTAGATTAATTTGAATTTTTTACGCTAGTGTGAGATTGGATTTTTTACACACTCCTACGGGTGAGTCTGTATCGACATGACAAGAGCTGTGTTATTTGTTTTTAGATGTTGACCTTCATTTCATGCATGTTACCCATTGCAAAAATATTGCGTTGTACACAACTGACCAACGCAAATTCCAAACACCTAATTAAAAATAAGGCATATTGTTAAAAGCTAATTATTGCACACCACGAAAAATTACACTAAAAATAATACATTTTCATTTTACTAAAATCATCTAAATATTAATCGTTGATAATAATATAATATTTTGAATATTACTTGTAATAATTTTTGTACATAATTTTTTTTTTTTTACTTGCAGTGGAATGACGAAAGTAAGTTAAAAATAAAGGGTTCTCATTAATTTCTTATAAGATTTATAAATAAAAAAAAAAAAACCTTTTAAAACATGGTCTACGAAATCATACATTAATTAAAGGTAATTTACATATATAACATGCATTAATCTTGTAAATTGTTGTCTATTTTCACTATCAATCACAAACAAAGGCCTTTCTTCTTATCTAAAACATATACAATTACAAAAAATTGTATTTAAGAACTTATTTGTGTGATATGCAAGTCTTCCACAGGTCATTTCCGATAATAATTGATAACATAACTAATAAGTTTTTAAGTGAGAATAACATAAAATTTTTGTGATAAAAAAGATGTTGAGGAAAGAACTTTGTTAAACATTCTAAAATGTTATATTTATAAGAAAAAAAAATATTTTAAATACCAAATCAAGAACATGAGGTAGCAATAATTCTTAAAAGACCAAGTCAAAGGATAAGATAAGAATTAGTTTGAATGACCAAGTCAACAAGACCAAATTTAATTAAAAATACATTTTATATAAAAATTAAATTTTATAATAATTTCCAAGCCTTAATTAAATAAATATTGTTAATCTTTTTAAAATATCACTCAAAATATACGACAATCCCCACATAATTCAAAAAGATTAAAGAAAGGATTTTAAGAAAACAAAAGAATTCTTTGGATTCTCTTTCTCTTGGATGTAATGTGTCGAATCTAGTATAGCAAATTATATAAACCAAACCTATATGGATAAGACTTAACACACAATGTAATTGGTATAACAAACTATATGAATCAAAAGAAAAATTGTTTCTCAAAATCATCTCAAACTAAGTCAACAGGTCAAGAAGATAAGGTAACAATAATTTTTAAAAGACCAAGTCAAAGGAATAAAATAAGAATTGGTCTAAATGACCGAGTCAACAAGATCAAATTTAATTAAAATATATTTTAAATAAAAACTAAATTTATAATAATTTCTAAACCTTAATTAATAAATATTATTATTATTTTTAAATATCACTCAAAATAAACGATCATTAATACCTTATGACACTTTTAATTAATCAAGTAAACTATTAATAAACTTATAAAATATTTCTCACCCAAAATATTTTGCTACACATCAGAGACTAATTAGCATTAAAATTAGTTGTGACATTGTCATAAAATAAATAAAATTTACCTTATGACACGTGAGGCTTGTATCAGAACCCTCGTTGGACTTGCCCTCCGACTGGAACCCTGAAGATGAACTGTGACGGGGCAATGACACGAGATGGTGAGGCCTTTGGTGGTGGAGTGGTCAGAAATTTTAGTGGAGACTTTGTGGTCGCTTTCTCTGTTCGATTGGGGCGTTGCTCTATTATTGAAGCTGAACTTAGATCAATATTGTATGGTACTTATATTTTATTGGATAGAAATATGGATCTAGATACTTTGGTTGAATTTGATTCATATGATGTAGTGAAACTTCTCAATGAAGGTTGCTCAAGGACCCATCCTTGCAGTCATGTTGTTCGGAAAATAAGAGAATTGTCATCTAAGCTTCCTAGTTTTTCATGTTCCTACATTGGCAGAGAGGCCAACTTAGTCGCGGATTCATTATCTAAATGTAGTGTGCCTTTATTGGAGGAAATTCTCATTTTTGAGTCCCCTCCATCCTTTATTACTTCCTTATTGCTTGCAGACTCCTCTGCTATTTTTTTTCAAGTTAATGATTAGTGTTTTTGGACTTTTAGCCCCCTTGCTTACCAAAAAAAAAAAATATATATTTTAACATGTTTTTAATCAAAATCAATTTATGTATAAAAAAAAATTTAGTAATGTACCCAAAAAATTACTATCAATTTAAATAGTTTATTTATTTTTGGTTCATATATTGAGCACAAAATTAGTGACATGTTAGGATCCTTATATCAAAAGCTTACCATCTATAGTACTAAAATTCAATAGTATCCCAGTTAATCCAAAATTTTACTTGTTGAATTGAAGATTAGAAGAGATCTACCAGAAAAGTTTCACCTTTATTATATAAAAAAATCTCCTTAAATAGATATGTCCCAAAGTAGGTGTGGGGGTTTAGTTGAATTAAAAATAGTCTCACATTCACATTCACCTAAGTGTGTTCCATGTGGCACCTAACGTTCCACGTATACCGTTAACATGCTAAATTAATTATGCCATGCATTAAACAAACTTTGCTACACATCAGAGACTAATTTATGTACACGCAATCTTTTGAGGACGAAATTGATGTAAATTACTACTTTTGGGGATCAGAGAGATTGTATAAACAGTGTCATTGATAGAGTCGTTAATAATTGATAGTATACGTATACAACATGTACATTTGAGAGGAAAATAATAACAAAGAAACACATATTTGCTGCATGATAATTAGTTTCAATTTTTTTTTTGTTTTTCCAGCAAGCATTTTGTGAGAAAGATGGTACAAGAGATTTGACATGGGCATGGAAGATGCAAAGAGAAGAAAGTGTATGTAGGCAATGAAATTCGTATAGAAATTACCATAATCTTGTTTATGGCTAAGTATTGAACAATTTTTCGGGTTTGAACTCTGGTTCTGAAGCATGTGACTGACAAAAAGATTAGATCTCTTCCTTCTTCTGATTCACTTGAGAATTGTAACAGGCGGAAACAATTTCCACTATGAGATTCCTAGATTCATGACATTGTTCAAGGTGGTTGTTTTTGGTGCAGTGTTGGACATTGAGAAAAAGTAACATTGGAGTATTGGACCATCGGATTTTATTCATGATGTCTAAATCTGCTTGGCACATTTGATGCAATAAATGTCGGGAGTGAGGTTCTTTTCAGAATTTGAAACTTGTTTGTGGAAACTGGAAAAATGTGATGATTCGAAAATGGGTTTGGTCTAAAATTGCATACAGTGTTTCTCTGTAGAAAGTAAGAGGAGAAAACAAGCCAAAAAATTTCCTTTCTCACAATCTTTGGTAGTTACTTATACAAAAAATTGATATGCAGTGAGAGACTATTAGAAACAATAACCTTGACGAAGTGTTATTGTTATGTTTCTTATGCTCAAATATACAAATATACAATTCTATTCAAATATGAAAATATACAATTATGCTCAATCCTAAGTTTGAGCAGAATTGTATATTAATTTTTATATTTCTATATCTGTTCTGTATATAGAACCAAAACCTTATGTTCAATCCTTGGAATTGTACATTTGTATACAAAATCTTAGGACTTGAAATCCTTTGGTACATATCACACTAAAGACTTCAATTCCTAAGATTTTGTATCATCAAAGTTAAATATCAATTATGCATTTTGTTTGTGTTATTTGTATTGAGACCTATATTTTAGGTTCATTGAAGCTGACCTGAGTATTTTTTAAGCCTTAGTCATATTTAATATTTGGTTTGTGATTAGGATACTTAACAATGGAGGAGAATGAACAAGAATCACGACCATTGGCTTTTACTCCAACATGGTCTATTGCTGTTGTCTTAACATTTTTCCTTGCTTTTTCCTTGCTTCTAGAGCGTGCCATTCACCATTTAAGCGATGTAAGTGTTTTTAGAATCTTTATTTAGCTTTTGTTGTGTTATGATGATTTTGAATAAACTTCTCCATTCACTACTACATATATACCATTTTACATCGGTTATTAAACATTATTTACATCGGTTCTAAAACCGATGTAGAATAGAGTGACGTAGTATATGTATACTATTTTACATCGGTTCTATATAAAACCGATGTAAATTTGTGCATAATTTTACATCGGTTCTATATATAACCGATGTAAATTTGTGCATAATTTTACATCGGTTTTATATATAACCGATGTAAATTTGGTACAAATTTACATCAGTTATTCATAAAACCGATGTAAACTTGTCTCCATTTGCTTCATCATGAGTAGCCGTAGCAAGTGCTGAATCCGCAACAGGTGCAGCAGATTTTTCTGAAGTTGGATCAGCAGCTGCATCAGCTACCTTTTTGGTTATGGCATCACCGCCTGATTTAGACGGACCAGCACCTTCTTTGGTGCCATCAAAGATTTTATTTGAGTGCACAACAACAACTGCATCAGCAACTTGAGTATTTAAGGCCTCACCGCATGATCCAACACCTGCTTTGTTGCCTTCACGTACATGTTCACCAGCTGCTGTATTGTCCATGCTTGCATTCACGTCGAATGACTCAGCTGCACCAACCGTCATCATGGCATCTGCACCGCCAGCTGAATTAGGCACCGCTATTGATCCACCCCCACGATAAAGGTCCTGACCAGCAGCTTTCTGAACAGCAGAGGGTGCACCAGCTGCTTGATTACGTTAAAAAAAAAGTTTGATCAGCAAAACACAGGGAATTAAATGGAAAGGAGAAGTAATGAAAGCAACCAATACCACTTAGTCAGGGAAGTCATAAAAAATCCTCGAAATATAGTCTCCTCAAGGAGTGGAGCAAGAACCCCTGTGATGCCCACCAAGCAGGCAGTGCTACAATGAAAATAAACACAATCAGTCCCATACTTGAGAATCTGGGATATCTGACACAGGTAGGAAATTTTGACAATTTTTTTTCATTGATATAATCAGTCCCATACAATGATAGCGAAGACTGCATTAAACCATCCACCTAAGTCAAGTTGATGCATAAGTATAACTTCATTTAAACCAACTAGGAGAACAATAACTTGTGAGATATCCAAGTACCCAACCACACACGGGTAACATGGAATCTAGAAAAATGAGCAGTTCCACAAGTATGATGATAGCCAGAAAACATAATTATACCCTAAATTGAGTCATGTGATATGAATATTTTTTTCCAGTCATGAGGGATAACATGTAATCATTCTACACACACGACACTGTCATATTGACAGAGCATGCAGCAGGAGTTCCATTGTTGATTGACGATTTGATATGCATTTTCAACAATGTTTTTTTCCAGCCAAATTTTAACTAATGGAATTTATAATAGAAAGCACTAATGACTGCAACGAACAAACTCCACAGCAGCTAGTGTAGCAGTACCTCTAAATTCACCAGAGAAACAAACAAGTGTAAACAACAATAACAAAAAATAAGCAAAGACAAAAGTAACCTGAGATAGAGAGCACATGAGCTTTGGCCAAGCAAGTAGTCACAAACAATATCAGCAAACGCCCATCTAACATTCCTAATGTGTTTAAGCAAGGGATTTCCCTTCTGCAAAACGGAAAAGAAAATTCACTTCAAGACACTAATAGAAAAACCTTAACAAAATTATTTCCAAAGTCATGCAGGACAAAAATGAACATAAGCATTTAATTAGAATGCCATGAAACCATAGTGATCATCATCACTCCAGCGAAGAACCCTCATTTTAGTAAACAAAGGTGGATTTCTTCCCAAGTATAGATTCTGAACAACAGCTTCTTTCTGCAAAATATAGTACAGGGATATCAAACTCTGATACACCAAAAGTCAAGATATCAATTTTATATTCACAAAAACTGCATCTTTCTTGATAAAAGTTGAATAGAGAATATGAAATTCATATCACATAATTTTCAAGAAAATGGTCAAAATTCATATTATGATCAACCACAATCAAAGACAAATAACCGAACAGTACGAGTCATTCAGCAGTCCAAGGTTTGTATTTCTCTAAGAACCACGGAATGATAGGGAGTAAAATATTCTGAGAGGCAATCTTTTCCATACATATGGGCCATATGTTTTCAACTGCATGGTTCAACCACCAGACTGTTTCAGAATCCGAAAGCACCTAGTACAAAAGAAAAAAGGACATTGCCAGTTATATCAGAAAATCATCATAGAACAATCCTTTGCAATTAGAATATGAGCATGTTTAGATACAAGTCTAGATGAGCTTTTAAGAGCTTCTATACTAAAAAATACTCTTTATTGAGCTCTCAAAAATTTGTTTAAATTGTATCCAAACAGAGCCTATGACATCTCAAATTTAAACTTTCAATGATAAATAAAATATACCTAAATGAACTGATATGAATTTACAAATATATATATATATATATATATATATATATATATATTAACTACTGGGGAATATTTGTTTTCTTATTACTACAGTTTTTATCATTTCTTCATTTAATTAAGTCATATAATTTTATTTTCATCATCAAAATGAAAGCATTTTTTTTTCAAAGGCATCAAAAAGAAAACTAATTAGCTTATCACTCAATAGAATCTTATTGATAAGTAATATTGTAATAATCCATTCATGGATGTGGATTCTAACTTCCTTTCTAAGGATCACTTTCAGTTTCAAGTTAAGGGAATAACTAAACTTCAAAGAAGAATTTATTCAGACATTAGTTTGTTTTCTTCATTCACCACTGCTTAGTGTTTATACACTTAAAAAACTCATTAAGCTACTATTTTCCCCTAAAACTTCATGATCCACAAAATCAAATAACCACACTAAAACCAGCAGAATTACCCTTCTTTGGTTGGCTTGCTTCCTCTCCTCAAACTGCAACTTCTTCCGCAGCCTCGTAACATAACGCACATGAACCTTACCCAAAAAAAAAATAGATCAAAGTCAGAAACATAATAATATTCCCCATCCTTTTCTCTTGCCTTTAAACAAACACTACAAAGCAGAAAAAATCCAAAACACGATTCCAGTACCGAGCCCCTTATTGTTTATTTTCTTTCCACATCATCAAGAATGCAAAAACAAATATAAAAGGCAAAGAAAGCAAATAATGAATATCCAAAGAAAAGTTGCCAAAATCTCCGACCATGATTCTCACCAGGTAAAGATATATCAAAGCTACAAAATAAACAATCGGGTGGCACCAATTGAATGCAGAGAGGAGCCATAAATAAAGGGTTTTCGTGCGAACTCTTCAACTTTCACTAATACCGGAAGCTCTCGTAGAATCAAAAGTTTGAAAGCGGAAAACAATAACATACCCGCAGGAGTTAGGGTTTTCCGATGATGATGTTTTTCACGGTCTGAGAAGAGTCTGGGTGCTTACTATTAAGGAGTTAGGGCTTTCTTTGGAGAACGATGGGAATCAACTCGGTGCAGGTCACGTGACCTACAGCTCGACCTTCATTTTTGAAACTTCATCTACCCACATCTCTATGTGCCCGCAGCACTTCCATACGGAGAAAGATAGGCTTACCATGTTCCATCAATAGCACCTAACCTATGCCGATTTTGGCGGACTGTGCTCCACCCCGGTGAACTCATGCGATTTCGACGTGCCAGAGGCCAGAGGTGAATCCATTGGACTTTCTTCGGAGAGGAAGGAGGGAGGCTTTCTTTGGAGATGGCATGGCGGCTTTGTTTGGATATGGCGCACGCGGGTAGGGAAAGTTATCCAATTCTACATCGGTCATAAAGTGAACCGATTTAGATATCTTTATGTTTTTCCTCTTATTTACGAAATTGCCACCGCACTTTTACTACTACATCGGTCTTCCATTAAACCGATGTAGATTTGCTTTACATTCTTCAAATAATTACAAAAATGCTACAGCATTTTGGTTTTACATCAGTTTTATTAAAACCGATGTAGAATTAGTGACGTAGATGAGTCATTTTCTAGTAGTGATTAACACTTTTAAGAGTGAAAAATAGAAAGAAAAATGAAATAATTTTTTCCATAGTTATAAAATTAGTTTATACTTAAATTGATTTGTAGAAGCTCTCTCTTGATAACTTCTCCAAAATCTTAAAGTTAGTTTTAGCAAACCTAAGTTTGTCTATAACATGCTATCAAACTTGTTACTGAATTGAGTTCATTTATATGTTGCAATAAATTATTCATTTGTAGATCTACTTCATCTCTTACATATACAAATTTATTTTAATGTGCATTGAATAGACTACAAAGAAGCTCTCTAACTCTACTTCACAATGCAATCTATGAATTTCTTTCTTTTATTCTTTTGGTTGAAGTTTGGTTCTGCCTATTTATTTTCTAAATATTAAAAATATATCTGACTTGAAAAATATCACCCAGGATAAAATTCAAGAGGGACTAAGGGAAAGGGGTTCTTAGAGCTTCCTTTCTGATTTGCTTTCCTTGTGATGCCAACAAATCATCAACAGAATTGAAAATTAATGTATTTTTGTATAAAGTGCCATTTTATTTGCATCCGTTTTTGGTGATCAAAGTGCCATGTTGCCCTTACTTTTTGTTCACACTATGATAAGATCAAAAGTATACCGTATGGTGGCTAACTAGGCCGAATACCCGAGTTCGTGGCCGACTAGGCCGAATACCCGAGTTCGTGGCCGACTAGGCCAAATACCCGAGTCCGTGGACGACTAGGTCGAATACCCGAGCCCACCGACCACTCATAATCTGAACGGAACGTATCGGTGTGGTCGGCCAAGTCACGGATTTACGCCAGGATAATTATGGAGAGGTTAATTTATGTAATGCACCGGATTAGCCCCCTAATTTCCCGGGGCCCAGTCCTTAATCGCGGCCCAATAAGAATCACTATAAATAGGACCCCATCGAGGTACGTAACTAACTTTCACTTACTGCATTTACTACGCCGAGCACTTACTTGAGCGTTGGAGTGTCTTTGCAGGCACATCCCCCCTCACTTCGGACTACCCGGATAGGAACGAGAAGACCGAGACCCAGGACCAGACCCGCTACAACAAGGATAATTGAAGTGTGTATCCTAGCACAGGAACAAAAAGTAACTATGTTGATTACATGTATGTTTGAGTAGACTTCTGCATAAGCTGATAACCACTTATGCGAGAAGAAAATAAAAAGAAAAAATGAAATAAATTTTTCCAAAAATTAAAATTAGCTTATACATAAACTAATTTGTAAAAGTTCTATTGTATTAATTTCTCTAAAGACTAATTGTTAACCTATGTAAAAACTAATTTTAACTTATACAAAAACTTATTTCATATTTTATTCACCTAAATGTATTTACAGATAAGTTTATTCAAACATGTTTTAGGTCCAAACAAGGGCACTTCTATAAAGTTTAATCACTTAACATGTTTAATTGTTAATTAAACTTGATCACAGTGTTGAAGTAAATGGTTTTTTTTATGGTTATAGTGGTTGAAGAAAACGAATCAAAAGCCCTTTCTTGCAACATTGGAAAAAATGCAAGAAGGTATCATGCATTAATTAAGTTTTACTACAATCCTTTTTTATAAGCAAGTTTGATCCCTTGGTGCTTACTGACTTTTCTACAATGATCTAATTTTATTTAACATTTATCTTTTCCTATTTATCAACTCTCACAAGTTCACAATTTTATTTAATATTGATCTCAGAGATGCAACTGCTTGGATTTGTATCACTTCTATTAATAGCTACCTCAGACGTGATAGCAAATATTTGCATTTCAGAGAAGTTCTACAATGATGCTTTTGCTCCATGTACTAGATCCGAGATTGCTAAAGAAACGGAAAATAATGACACAGAAGAGCATAAATTGTTGATGGCTTCCAATAACCCACACGTAATTAGGAGAATATTGGATGACATAAAAAAAAATCTTGCAATGAGGTATGACTTCTTGGAAAGTTTCAAATCGCTTGTCTCAATTCTTGAAGTACAACTTATATTCTGTAGGAAAACTTCACTTAATGTCAATTAGTTTTAAAGTAAAATCAAACATAATATCAGAGTCTATAATCCATCTTGATAAACCGCCTATCAGAATAGGCGATTTAAGATAAAATCTTGGTAAATTACTTGTCTCAATCCTTGGAGTACACCAAATGTTAATTGGTTTTAAGATAAAAATCTAACAAGATATCAGGGCCTATAATCCATCTTGGTAAATCGTCAGTTCTAGTAGGCTTGCCTGTTCTAGCAGACATGTGGATGGAGGAAGGGTGTTGGAAAGTTCTATATCGCCTATTTCAATTCTTAGGGTGCAATTTATATATCTATAAGACAACTTTACTTAATGTCAATTAGTTTTAAGATAAAATCTAACATGACTAATACCTTTATTATTGTGGCTTTTACTGTTATGAATTAATGGATGCCAACTTGGAATTTGTTCTTTTGCTCAGGGTTATGAACCTTTTGTTTCACATGAAGGTCTAGAGCAATTGCATCGTTACATTTTTATCATAGCTGTAACACATATATCTTTCAGTTGTCTCACAATGTTGTTAGCAATTGTGAAGGTGAGATATTCTCTATAGTAAACAAGGTCTGGCTTCCACACATTATCACTATTGAAAAATGAGCATAACATAATATTCTGCAATACACTGGTTTGAATGTTTAATCCACATGTTCATGTTCTTTAATATGCTTATACATGGAAACAATGTAGATTACTTCGAGTCATTCTAAATGTGGGATTTGATCCAACCTGTAATTTATTTGTGCTATCAGGGGAAGATAATCCTTAGCAAGATTTGGGTAAACTACTTTCAGCTAATTAATGTTACTACTAAGTTGAAGAAGGTGAAAATTAATGAACTTGTTATTAAAATATTGAAAAATTTAAAAGAAAGAAAGAAAAATACCATAAAATAAGACAAGATTGTATATGTTACTAAAGGCTATACACAATGTTCAGTTCCCTTTAATGCAACTTATTAAACTTTGAAATTTCTTTAGCTTGCACAAGGTAATTAAAATTTGATAGAGAGCTCCACCAATGTTAAAGAACTTTGAGATTCCTCCCTTTCTAGAATGGTTAACCATTCGAACTAAAGGTGTGCATGTATCCCTTAGTGAACAAAGGTATTTTTAGACACAAGATTAAAAATGTTTGTGAGCAAAGAATAAGACGCTTTCTCCGAGGATCAAGTTCTTCAAAGGTGGCACAAGGTTTTAGGGTGGATGATGATGGAATGGACGAAAATGGAAGTTGGGTAGAAGGTGTTTGAGGAAATGCTTGAGAAGGGTACTCTAGGGTTTGACTCACTTCAAGGTAGATGAAGGCCACTTCTAGGGTTTAGCTCTCAAGGTGGAGATAGGATGGGAGGTGGCCGAAAATAGCCAAGGTGACTAAGGATGATATAAAGGCAAAAATGCTCTCTTTATATTCAATTTCCAAAGTATTTACAAGGTGTGGTGCATAGGGTATTTATAGGAGTGGGAGGCATCTAGGGTTGCATTTAGGGTGCCAAATGCATACCAAATGAAACCCAAATTAACCCTAGATGCAACTTGGTGGCCAAGGATGGAATCTTTGGGTTTAGTTAGGCTACATCTAGGTGCATGACAAGACCATGCAACCTTTGCCCTCCACTTGGGCCTAAGCCTTTCTAAGTCCAAAAATAGGTCCAAACACCACCAAAAATGTGTCTAGCTCCCTAATTAAATACCTTAGCCCAAAATAAAAAACCTATGATCTAAAACACCCCATAATACAAGGGTAAAATGGGAAATACAAAAGAAAATAAATCCTATGACTAAGATACCCCAAAATACAAGGGTAAAATAGGAAATTAAAGACAAGGGCAAAAAATAGGAATAAAAATAAATGCTATAAAAACTTAGGAGTTAAGGCCTAAAAGTAGGCTTACTCCTCTTATGATTTTTCAATACTAACCCATTCCTTTTGCTTCCTTCAATACATCTCCTCTTGGACTTCTTGGCCTTAGTGGTATTCCATCATTCCCTCCCTCTTGAAAAGGATTTGACCTCAAATCAAGAGGTTCCTCATGGTGGGCATCATGTCCAACAAAAACATAAAAATAAGCATTAGAGGTAATAGTATATGATAGAAATGGAAAGTGTATCCTAAGAGGAGTTCTACTAAAAATGCTAAAAATATTATCTAAATTAAAAGGACTAGACTCTCTAATGTGAAAGATAGGATCCTCCCCATGGTGAAGTCTAGATGTATAACCAAAACCTAAAAAGGTAAAAAGACTAAAACTATAGTACACTAATGCATTAGTCCTAAAAACTAAAATATCTTGTTGGAGGTACCCAATGTAGTGACCTAGGTATCTATTGAAAAATAAAGAAAACTTAACTAAAAAATTACCTAAACAACTTTGTATTGCATTATTTGTTAGATACATATGAGAAAAAGGTGTTAAGAGGAGTCTAGAAAACTCATATAATCTAAGTTTGTCTTGTAGGGAAGTATCCAAGTTAAGTTCAAATAAGTTTGAACTTCCTTCAAGATCAAAAATAGAAGATACAACACCTTGAGATGTATCCAACAAACCATACAAACCAAAATTTGGGTGCTTTATAAAGAAAACTAAAGTAGAAAAAGTCTTAAAGAAAGAAGGCTTATCTACCTTGGGCACCACCAAGGAAGTAGTACAAGAGGTGGTACTAAGTGAAGTCCACTTCTTTTTCACTAAATCTTGAAGTTGAAATTCTTTTTCTTTAAAAAGGACTTGTTTTTGAATCTCCACTTCATGACTAGTGGCAACGTGAGAGAAAGAGTTAAGGTCTTGATGAATAAAGAGAGTCTTTTTAAAATCATTTTCAATGGGAAAGTGACTCTCTTCAAGCATAAGCCCTTTGGAAGAAACATTATCCTCCTTACTCTTCTCTAAGAGTGTTGGTTGTTGTTTTTCTTGTTCTAACCACTCTTTAACCCTCTCTATACTTTGTTTCTTTTTTTCTTTCTTTTCTTTTTCTTTTCTTCTGAGTTCTTCCTCTCTTTTTGTATTTTCTTCCTCATGCATACTCTTAGGGATTCTAACCACTTTGGATTATATGATATTGAGTGAGCATTTTATGCCTCAAAATCCCATCCTTAGTCCCTAGGTTAATTCAGCTAGCCTACTTCATTCTCCACCCTTGGAGAGTGAAACCCTAGAGTGGCCTCCACATACCCCAAACTTAAGATCTTGCTTGTCCTCAAGCAAAGAAAAATCAAGCAACTAAGTTAACACACAACCTAATCTCCTAATTGAACACGATTTGAAAATTGGTAATCACACAAAACAGCCATACATGTCTTCCAATAGTTGAACACCAGAAAATGTTTACAGTTGATCAGCCAATTAATGTGGTGCCCACACAATTTGATATCAGAAGTGCATTGCAACAGTTCCCAAAGGGATTAACAAGCATGTCAATGATACTAATGAAAATTAGTGAACAACCTCTTCCTCACCAAGATCAGTGTTTCTGTCATCACACAAGTGTATTTAGGTGGGAATCTCTCAAATTTACACAAATAAATCACACAAGTCAACTTTGCTTTTCATCTCAATCAAATTCAAAAATCACATAATCATGCATAGATCACAAGGTCTTTCATGGGTTGTAATGAGGCTGGGCTAACAAAAGAAATTGGTTCTTCTGGGTAAACAAAAGACACCACAGGAGTAGAAGAGCAAGTCTTAATGATCACCATGTATTATTCTTCTTCCTTTCTCTATCCCCAGAAGTCCCAAGATACTACCTTCACCCAAAGCATATAGATCATGCAACACACTTATTCACACAATTTAATCACTTTTTGATGTTTGATTTTTTTTTTCTTTTGCTTTCTCTTTTGATATATATATATATATATATATATATTATTTATTTATTTATTTATTTATGATTTTTGAAATTCTTTTTGATTTGAATAACAATTGACTAATGGCCACAATGGTACAACCATAACATGCAACAATTATCCATATGCTCAGCAACAATGATCACCCCAAAATATCCCAAACTTAAGATTTTTCTCCCCTTATGATCAATTTGACTGCTCTCCTATTCCTAAGGTGTGGGAGAATTTTGTTTTTCTTAAGGGCTTCAAGGTTCTCAATAAATTCACTGTTTGGCTCAAAGTAGGGTGCAATGGATTCACTTTTTTTGTTAGGTTGGCTTTTTGGTCAAGTGGCACAAATTTACAAGAAAAATTGCCTTGATCATCTCTAAACAACATATGCTATGCAAACTCAAAAGAGACTCAAGCAAAATCAACTGCATGAAATCAAATGGTAACACTCTAACAGCAAGAGGGGCCAAAACTCACATAGGCTAATAAAGTTGCTCAAAACTTTTCAAAAATATCATGCCACAGTCATTAACCACAAAAGTAATTGTCACACTATCACTAATCATCCCTAGAGTGCAACCACAAACATTTTTGATCTTGTGTCTAAAAATACCTTTGTTCACTAAGGGATACTTTGAGATTCCACCCTTAACTTTAAGAACAAGAGCTTAAGAAAGACCAATGACATTTACTCTATCTCTAGCAATAAGCACCATTAGCTGCTCTATTTCAAGTCAAAGGTTTAAAATCATTTCTCAATCTCTTAAAAACCTTAAGTTCAAGTTAAGGGTGATCAAGCCATAACAAGCATTATGCACAGAAAAAGAGCAATAAAATTGAATAACAACTTAGATTGATAGCTTAGAGTTTACACATGAGAATGAGTTTAGTTACATCAAACCCCAACAAGGGTGAGTTTAGCTACACATAGACATGTAGAACTCTACAAATGATGAAGAAAGGAAGAAGCTTGATCTTGAAGGTTCCAGAGCTCTCCAGCCGCCACACAAAGTCCAAGAATGATCCTCCTTACTTCTCTCTTCGAAAATCCCACTTTTAGGTCATAAAAGATTTTGTCTTATGTGAATAATGACATGTCAGCACAATCCACGCTAAGCGTGAGAGCCACGCTAAGCTTGGGGATAGGTCTGGAGTGAAATGAGGTTCTGGGACTCCCACGCTCAGCCTTAGTTCCACACTCAGCGTGGGGATCAAAATTCTGTTCCAGGGATTCTCTGCCATGCTGAGGCTAAGCGTGGATCTGGGGCTTAGCCTGGGGACTTAACCACAAACTCCTTCAACTTCAAATTCACCACTTTGTGCTTAACTTTCTTCCTTCTTTCCTAGCTTTCTCCTAAACTACAAAACAACAACCAAATACTTGTAAGTTACCTAAAAACATGATTCAAAAACAAAATGTGATCACCTAACAATTTAGATATGTTTTGAGTTAAAAACAAAGTCTAAAGTAAGGAAAATTGATATAAGTGCTTCAAACTAGGCCATAAACTTAATTTTATTTTTCAATTTTCAAAACGCATTAAAACTAAACAGTCAGAAGCAAATAACAGAACAAAATAATAAAATAGTTTTTCAAAGTGAAACAGCTTAGTCTTCCTCTTCATCATCTTCAGCCTCGTCTGACTCTTCTTCATCATCATCCTCCTCACTTGCTTCCTCTTCCTCATATTCCTCCTCAAACTCCTCATCATCATCAACTGCATCACCTCCCCCCTGCGCTTGATCATGGCCTCCTGGGGATGCTACAAAAGTAGAATAAGTGAATGTAATTAGGAAGACACAAAATCAGGCAAAACAATGAACAACCAAGCTGGGTTTTTTTTTTTGTCTCCATAGCCACGCTGAGCGCCCAACCCACGCTGAGCGTGAGGGTTGCAGCAGTGTGCTCCTCTTTTGGCCCCAAAAAGGCTTCACATACCACCAAGAACACCAAAATAACTTGAATCTTGTCATGGGCATTCACAAAAATAAGGTTTCCAAGAGTTTTAAGAAGACCCATTCACAAATATACCACCACAAATGTGCAAATATCATAAAGGAACATCAACCATGAAAATAAGCTTCAAAACACCATGGATACAAGGGTTTGCACGAAAATAGGTAGGGGGATAAGATGAGTGGGAAAAAATAGAAATGGAACCAAGAAACATACAATGGAGGGAATCACACAAGATTAGGGAAAAAGACTTACCTTCATGCCTTTGATGAACAAGAAGAGAGAAAATGGAGCCTACCCACACTAAGAGCAAGACGGCCAAGGAATGAGAAGAAATGAACCTAGGGTTTTTGAGAGAGTTTGTGAAGGGTTAGGTAGAAGAAAAGAACGGGCTTCTGGAGAGAGAGTGAGAACATTTATTGAAAAAGTGACTCCCAGGCTAAGCGTGGATCTGAGGCTTAGCGTGGGAGCTCCAGGTGCCCAATTGCTCTGCCATGTCCACGCTGAGCGTGGATTTCAAGCTAAGCGTGGGAGTTCCAGAGAGAACTCCCAGTTTTCAAGTTTAAGTTCTGAGGCTCAGCGTGGGACTGAGGCTAAGCGTGGCATCTCCAGAGAGTTATTCTTCTACCTCTGCACTGATAGAGCTTAGCTTGGAACTTCATGCTGAGCGTGGATTTCAATTTTTCTGCAAATTTTCAAAATTTTCAAGCATAGCTCAACATGAAGTTCCTCAAGCCCTCACAAACACAATGCTTTCTAGACTAAGAAGCAAACACAATGATTAACCATGCACCTACACCTAGAACACACTAACACAAAATAACTGAATTTAAAGGCATGCTAACTTGTTTTTGGATTAAAAATGATGGGTTGACTCCCATAAAGCGCTCGTTTTCTGTCACTAGCTTGACAAGCCAAGACTTCAAGGGTTGTTCAATTCAACGGTGGAATAAGCTCGCTCAATTTCACCGCCCAAGTAGAGTTTAAGGCTTTTGCCATTTACCACCCAGCTCTCCTTGGAGGAAACATCCTCCACTTGTATTGCTCCATGAGGCTTAACTTGCTTAACTCTGAATGGCCCTGACCACTTTGACTTCAGCTTCCCTGGAAAGAGTCTCAACTGGGAGTTGTAAAGGAACACAAGTTGTCCTGGTTGAAATTCTCGTTTTAAGATCTTTCGTTCATGATACAGCTTCACCCTTTCCTTGTAATGCTTAGATGACTCATAAGCATTGAGCCACACTTTAGCTTTCCCAAGCAGTGAGAATGGAAGTGACTTCAAGCGAATTACATCATTTGGAATTGATTTTTTAGCTTCTTTGTAGCCTCACACACTACCTCATCCAGCACATCCACTCGGAAACAAGCACCCTTATCATTCGGAAGGGTCGTGGCTTCAAATACATTGAAAGTGATCACCTCATCTTGGACTCTCAATTTTAATTCACCATTCTCTACATCAATGATTGCTCGTGCAGTCTTCATAAATGGCCTCCCTAAGATAATAGGAATAGTAGAGTCTTCTTCCATATCCATAACCACAAAATCAGTTGGAAATATGAATTTGTCAACTTTAACGAGCATGTTTTCAATCACACCATAGGGATACTTGATAGACCGGTCAGCTAGTTGCAAAGTCATGCGAGTTGGTTTTACTACCACCTGGCCAACTCTATCTAACATAGACAAGGGCATGAGGTTAATGCTTGCACCCAAGTCTAGCAGTGCTCTTCCAACCGATAGGTCCCCAATAGTGATTGGAATTGTAAAACTTCCAGGGTCCTTGAACTTGGGAGGTAAGTTCTTTTCAATTATGGCACTACACCCCGCTTCCAACTCAATGATCTCTTGCTCAATAAACTTTCTCTTCTTTGTCAAGAGGTCTTTCATGAATTTTGCATAAGTGGGCATCTG
The DNA here is from genome assembly GCF_000230855.2 of Cajanus cajan. Lineage (NCBI taxonomy): Eukaryota > Viridiplantae > Streptophyta > Magnoliopsida > Fabales > Fabaceae > Cajanus > Cajanus cajan. The sequence continues at coordinate 6,807,995 of NC_138524.1, forward strand.
TTCCAATGCCTCTGAGAATGGAATGTTGATCTGAAGCTTCTTAAAAAGCTCCATGAAGCGTGCAAATTGTTTCTCTTTATCCTTTTTGCTTGGGGCTGGGGGATATGGCATATCCTTGGTACTAGACACCTTGGGTTTCATCTTCAATTCTCTTGCTAGCTGGCTCTTTGATTTTTTAACAGCAACTTCCTCAGCCAACTCTTCTCCCTCTATGACATTCTCTTTTTCATTTTCTATTTTTTTTATTTTTTTCATTATTTTCTCCATCTCCCTCTCTCATTTCTACCTCTTTTTCTTGTTGCTCTTCCTCATCCTCCGGCACACCCACTCTCTTACCACCTCTTGTTGTAATTGCACTACAATTCTCCTTTGGTTTAGTGTGAGTATTGGCTGAAAAATTTCCACCAGAATTTTCAGCCAATTGTTTGGCCAGCTGCCCCACTTGAATCTCCAAATTCTTTATAGATGCTTCAGTATTCTTGTGGTTAGAGATTGAGACCTGGATGAACTGGTTCATTGTTTCTTCTAATTTAGACTGTCTGTCATACAAGTTGGGCCTTTGCATAGGAGGTCTACTAGATTGAGCAATATCATTCTGGTTCCACCCTATGCTAGGGTGTGATTGCCAATTCTTCCCATAATTACCACCATAGTTTCCTCCTTGTCGAGCTTGATTCTCCATGTAATTCACCTCTTCTCCATGAGATGCGAAAGTATCAATGCACTGCCTGTGAGGATGATTCAACCCACAAAGATCACAACTTAGAACTTGATGTTGAGTGGATTGTAGTTGTTGTGGAATCCGAGCAAGTTGCTTGGTAAGAGCCTCAATTTGCTGGGACAAGAGCTTAATTTGAGCTAATAAAGCATCTTGAGATCCCAACTCTAGAATTCCTCTTTTTTGTCTTGACTCCCTTTCAGCTGGTAAATCATAGTCATTTGCTGCCATAGCATCAATCAACTCTATAGCCTCCTCCGGTGTTTTAAAACGCATAATACCTCCAGCTGAGGCATCCAATAGAATTTTCACCAGTGGCTGCAATCCACCTAGAAAAATATTAACCTGAGTAAGGTCATCAAATCCATGACTTGGACATCTCCTCAACAAGGATTTGTATCTCTCCCGAGCCTCAAATAGAAGTTCATCTTGCTTTTGAGAGAATGTGACAATCTCACTTTTTGCTTGATTAATCTTAGCAAGAGGGAAGAATCTTGCCAAGAACTTTGTCTCTATGTCAGACCACCTGGTTAAGCTTTGATGTGGTAGAGCATTGAGCCACATCTTAGCTTTCCCAAGTAGTGAAAAAGGAAACAACTTCATTTGAATCACCTCTTCAGGAACTTGATGTATCTTCACTGTGCCACAAAGCTCAATAAAAGTATGGAGATGCATATATGGGTCCTCATGATCAAGACCCGCAAATTGATTGTTCTGAATCAGATTCAACAGTGCTGGCTTCATCTCAAAATTAGTGGCAGCAATTGCAGGAGTGGCAATGTTAGAGAAATGAGTAGTACCAGTAGCAGCTGCATGATCACCAAGAGTAATTCTTGGTCTTTCCTCTACCATTTCTACTTCCTCTAAGATCTCAGATAAGGAATGATTGAGAGGGGACGAAGTAGCCTCTCTGTGTTGTACTTGCTTGGCTAGTAACCTTTGCTTCCTTACTGCTCCCCTGTTCCTCCTAGCTGTTTTCTCAATTTCTGGGTCGTAAGCTAAATCACTAGCAGGAACAGTACCTCGCATAAACCAGAATCACAAAGCTACAACAAACAGTTAGCAACACAGATACAATGAATTAAAAGAAAAGGAATATAGTAATTGCAAAATGTAAAAGAATAAATGAATCAAAGCCTAGATTAGTAATCCAAGTGACTTTGCCTAAGTATTGAGATGCAAATCCCCGGCAACGGCGCCAGAAACTTGTTATCTCGTTTGACAAGTGTACCAAATCGTATAAGTAGTTCAATGAAAGTATGAGTATCGTCTCCCAAGGGACTTGCGCAACACTTTGCAATTTCACTTGTTATACTAATTAAGCTACCGAAAAGCAATAAGAGTTTGATTTGCTGCAGTAAATAATGTAAATAAGCAATAATAATTATTTTTGGTATTTTGGTAAACACTTAGAGTGCAAAACTTGATTCTAATGCAATATTAATAAATTGTTGGGGTTTGACTTCACTAAACCTTCCTCTCATGCTTATCACTAAGTTCACAATAGTTATTATTCAGAATTTATCAATCACTCTCAAAAGTAACCAACCCTAATCTCTTACAAGTTGGCATCTAAGTTTCTAACTTAAACTATCAATCTCTTGCATAGTTTAACCAAAAAACCAGCTTTAAGAACAAGAGCTTAAGAAAGACCAATGACATTTACTCTATCTCTAAGAATAAGCACCATTAGTTGCTCTATTTCAAGTCAAAGGTTTAAAATCATTTCTCAATCTCTTAAAAACCTTAAGTTCAAGTTAAGGGTGATCAAGCCATAACAAGCATTATGCACAGAAAAAGAGCAATAAAACTGAATAACAACTTAGATTGATAGCTTAGAGTTTACACATGAGAATGGGTTTAGTTACATCAAACCCCAACAAGGGTGAGTTTAGCTACACATAGACATGTAGAACTCTACAAATGATGAAGAAAGGAAGAAGCTTGATCTTGAAGGTTCTAGAGCTCTCCAACCGCCACACAAAGTCCAAGAATGATCCTCCTTACTTCTCTCCTCGAAAATCCCACTTTTAGGTCATAAAAGATTTTATCTTATGTGAATAATGACATGTCAGCACAATCCACGCTAAGCATGAGAGCCACACTAAGCTTGGGGATAGGTCTGGAGTGAAATGAGGTTCTGGGACTCCCACGCTCAGCCTCAGTTCCACGCTCAGCGTGGGGATCAAAATTCTGTTCCAGGGATTCTCTGCCATGCTGAGGCTAAGCGTGGATCTGGGGCTTAGCCTGGGGACTTAACCACAAACTCCTTCAACTTCAAATTCACCACTTTGTGCTTAACTTCCTTCCTTTTTTCCTAGCTTTCTCCTAAATTACAAAACAACAACCAAATAAGTTTTTTTATTTGTTAGCTTAAATTTCTCCCATAAATTAAAAATCAACCTATGCATCTCAACTTTCTAAGCAATTAGATTAAAGTCCTTCTATAAAAGTTAAATGCATAACTTGATTTTAACTTATGGCAGGAGTACAATTTATGTTACCTTCTTATTTTTTTGTCCTATACGATTACTTACAAAAAAGATTATCCAAACTGATGAAAAAATAGTCCATCATGTTCTACTCCTATGAAGCATCGTTGTTCTATGTGGTAAACTTAGAAAATTAGTAAGAAAAATAAAACCTTACATGTATATTTTACCCATCCATATTATAAGATGTGTACTACGACTAATTATCATCTATTTTTCGGAATGCTGTGAATGAAAACACAATTTGATGATTAGATTGTTGTTTTGGTCAAAATTCAAACTATGTAATAATTGATAGTTCTTCAAACATGTGCAAGTGATGTCCTTCAATCTGTCTTATCTTAGTCTGAGATGCATATCCAACTTGCTCACACCAAATCAAAGAGACTTGTTTGATTCATAGTTCGTGTTAAGTAGAAAAGGTAAAGTACCAATCTACAATCAAAAGTTCTACTATATCAACATAAATCCTAAAATATCTGGGGGGAAAAATTGTTCCTGACTTGATTTAATTTGATTCTCATTTTCATTGCTTTTAAACAGTGCTTTACCAAAAAATAAAAAATAAAAACTACCATGTTGAATTGCATTTCCATTTTACAGTCGGTCATTGCTTGACATTATTGTTGGGGGATTAAAACAAGGTTTCACATCAATAAAACAAAAGAAAAAAAATAAAGAATTTATAAAACATACACATAATGTCTTTTGGGTGATAACCAAAAGTATAACTATAAAAGTTTAAATCTAAAGCAGATAATATCTCACCATTGTGGAATTGTTTGTGAAATAACCTTATAAAAAAATAAAATAACTCTAATAGTGGTATAGAGTCACAGATCGGATTTGGTGACAATCAATAACTTATAATAAAAAGTGATAAAATGATATACAAAGACAACAACAGTATAGAGATAAATACTCACAAAATAATCCTAATAGTGGTATAAAGTCACAGGTTGAATTTGGTAGTAACCAATAACTTATAACAAAAGTGATCAAATGATATATAAAGTCGAGATACAAATAAGGTCTTACATCAACAAAAAAAGAAAAGAAATAAAAGTTTATAAAACATATAGATACTCCAATATGTTTTAAAGATATATTTGATTTTCGGTGTTAGTAAGTGTCAAATGTACTACTCAGTATTTCAAATTAATTTTAATTTAGATTCCATTAAACATAGTCATAGGAACATGAAACAATCTGTTTAAATTTCAGGAATTCTGTGATGTGTCTTGGTATAGAAGTAAAACCTCAATCTGCTATTTATTTTGGATTTTTGCTTGATGTAGTAACAGTGTAATTATTTAAACTAGATTCACAATTGGAGAACGTGGGAGAATGAGGCTCAAATAGATCCACACAATTGTTCATTTTCTGGTAAGATCAAAATTGATCATTTTTCTTCTGTAGATAGTTGATCATGTATCCATATTCCGTAATCCCATTTTGTCCTTTACAATTATTTTTGCAGCTGTTACTTCTACGATTGACTATAAAATTAATGCAGTTGTCTATTTCTACTTCTAATGTACAATCCATATGCAATAAATCCTTGTTATTTACATAAAATACAAATCAATATTCATGTTTTGTTATGATTCACTTTACCAAAACTGCCAAAAAATTATGTTGGTAGTACCTATATAATGATCACTAGCCGTGTACTTCTCTTATTCTGTTAATAAATTAGTAAATCATCAGAAAAATATAATTGTCAGTGCTGATCTAAAATGAAAAATAGCATCTAGATATCATTTCCTAAGTTCTTTTTTATAGACCATGTGAAGCCTTTTTATGTTTTTGTGTCATTTCATTTTCAGCGTCGAACATTTAGACCTTCCAAAAATGAACTGTTCAATGTTTTATGATACATGAAAACGTGTGGTCATGTAGTTTATTTAAATTCATCTTCTGAATTAGATTGACCATTCATGTGTTGCAACAGAAATCCCAAGACACGTGCCAGCGCTAAGTCAAACATCCTTAATTATGGTTCATAGATCAAATCCATTGTTCAGAAACACTTTCCTCATTTGGGTGGTAATAATAGAACCTCCATTTTATTTCTTCCTTTCCATTGAGTTAAATTTCATTTATTTTTTTCATCATGTCTATTAAAAAATTGAGTTAGAAAAGGCAGATATATGAGAGTGTTTGAAATCAAACAGTGCATAACCTAGTTTAACATATTTGTATTCTTGACAAGGGCTAGACTTTTTAATCAAATTTGCTTCTTTTCTAAACAAATTTTGAATGAATTCATTGCAATGTTTTATGAAATTGGTTAAAGCATTACAAAATGAATCCTGCGTGCATGTATTATCAGTAAAATGGGATCAAAAGTTGAATGATTATTGTTTTACTTGGATAAAACAAATGATAAGAACTTAATTTTTTTTAGTAATCCAATAAGGCAATTAGTAAAATAATTCAATGGGACTAATAGTATAAATCTCTCGTAACTTTCAGTAATCTTTGAACCAAACTTTCTTTACATGATTTTCTTTTTTGTTAACTTGTAACTTTTCTTCCTGCTTCTGTATATGATGTCTTCTTAGTGTTGCCATCTGTTTCTGAGTAAAAAAGCTTATAGTTTTGAAAAAGGCTTTGACTTGCGTTATCAACAGGGGTTCTATTTAGAACCACGTATTCCTTTATAATTTAATTCTGAAGGTATCTAATTTGAAGTTTAATCGAATTGCAGGCTTGTTTTTTACGACAATTTTGGAATTCTTTGGTTCGCAATAATTATCTTACACTTCGCAAAGGCTTCATCATGGTATCCAATTCTGTTTGTCTGAATTCTAAATGTTTCTTATTCGAAAGCAACATAATATGGTTGTTACCTCATTTTGTACATTCAGGTGACTATGTTTTTGTCAAGGTTATGTTGCTAATTTGTTATGTAAGCACTTTCCTCAGCAATCACCATTTGTTGATAAACTATGGCCTACGGTCACAACTACAAAAATGCTTATAGTAGAAACTGAATAGTTAGATGCTTGATGAGTTTCCCTATTTTCTTTCTGATTTTGTGTTTCTACTTTATTTTGGTTGAAGTAACAATCTAGTGATCTACCATGGTACTTGTATGTCAGGTTTATTGGTAGTATGCAGTGATCATGTACCACTACTTTGTGAATGTTTACATAGTCTGTTTTTCTTATTGATGACAGAATCACAATCTCTCATTAAAATATGATTTTCACAACTACATGATTCAATGTGTGGAAGAGGAATTCCGAAAGATAGTTGGTGTGAGGTTAGTAATAGTTGAGATTTAGTTGTTACAAATTACAATATTCATGACAAGATCCTTTGACAGTTATTTTCTGGTTATCTAGAATAATAACATTTCTCCTTTGCTTTGATGTATTTTGAACAATCTTAATTTCTGGGCTGTGGTGATCAATATTTCTCCAAATAGTTGAACAAAATGTCATCGCATTCATCTACATGAAATATTTTAAGAGGCGGTTTGAATAATCATTATAAGGAGGAAAGAACATATGTTGTCTTGACACATGTAACATACTATCCTTTCTGTTATTGCTTATATATATATATATATATATATATATATATATATATATATATATATATATATATATATAATGAAATAAAAAATGATTCTCATGCACAAATTGAAAGATAAAAATTTCTGTTTGGAAAATCTCTTGTAGTGTCCCACTCTGGGGATTTGTTGTTGCTCTCATGCTATTCAACATTAAAGGTATGTTCTCCCTTTAGCTTTCATTTGTAGACCGTTTTCTCTATTAGATTACCTAAATCTTTTGCATATTATCCAAGCTTACAATTAGTGTTTTGGTATGTAATAGGATCAAATCTCTATTTCTGGATAGCTATCATTCCAATTTCTGTAAGTTAGCTTGGCCATTTCCTATCTTTCTTTTAATTATCCTTCTTTCTTATTTGTATAGTTCAATTTTATAATCCTTTTTCTCTGATTTTTAACAGTCATGTGATATACGTAGTTTATGTATATTGCAGTAAATGATTGTCTTAAGTAAGGGGAATTACAGTAAATGGTTATCTAAAATATTGCCTTGTATTGTATTTCTTGGATGGGTATACTTTTTTCAACTGTCATTTTATTTCTATTATTTGTTCTTGTGCAGCTAGTTCTTTTAGTTGGAACAAAGCTACATCATGTTGTAACCTTGGCATTAGAGAATGCTGAAATAACTGATTTCTTCTCTGGAGCAAAGTTGACACCTCGTGATGAACTTTTCTGGTTTAAGAAGCCCGAACTACTACTTTCCTTGATTCATTTCATTATCTTTCAGGTTGACAACAATTTGTTACATCGTGTGCTATTATCGTCGTAATAATATTTATTTTCTTGCTAACTTCTTATGCAAGCTCATTGATTTTCTCTGCAGAATGCATTTGAGTTGGCTACATTCTGTTGGTCCTGGGTACTTCTCCATCTTAAGACAGAATCATACTTTTAGTAATAAAGATAACATTTTCAAGTTCGGCCTGAACCGTAAATTGTATGAAAGAATTGTGTTTTTCAAAAGAACTGATCCAAAATGTATAGCAAGAAATCATATTCGAGATTAATCAAATAAGATGCAACTATATATTTGTGATAAGTTATTATTATCTCTATACTGCACCTCTTGAACTTTTTGGTCAATCATGATTACTTTTACTAGTTTGCCTTACGTAAGATAAATCACTCCATACAACAATAAAATGAACCCCAAGAATGATAATAAAAAAAATTAAAAAAAAAATCTCTTCCTTATGCTTTTGACCAAAATGACTTTTTGCATCTGCAGTGGGAGTTTGGAAACAGCTCTTGCTTTAACAGGAATCATCTCCTCGTGTATTCGAGGCTAATCTTGGGGTATGCAGAAAGCAATGCAGCCTTAAGTAGTTAGGATGTTAAATCAATTCCTTTTAACACTTGTTTTCAACATGATAGGTTCATTGGACAGTTTATCTGCAGCTACAGTACTTTGCCCCTCTATGCACTTGTTACACATGTAAGATCATGTTCAAATGATTGACTTTCCCCCCGACACCTATTTTGTTAGGCATTATGTGTTTACTTGAAGTGTTAATTTTCTCTGAATGATCAAGCTTCTTTTAATATGGTCTAACTACATGACATTATTTCCATTTTAGATGTGATACTACTATCATATTTGTTGCTGCAGAAGAGTTAAATGACATCCTTCTTTGGGATAATCTGCATTGTGTTGCATGAGAATAGAGTTGTATTAAGTAAATCTTTATTATACTGAAGGAATTTTTCCTGTTTCATGTCTGATACAGTAACAGCCATGGTTGTCAAACTCGCGAGTCAACTCGTAGACTCGTACGAGTTTACGATTCCAGGGCAGCAAAACGAGTTGACTCGTTAACAGACTCGTTTTTGGGTAGACTCGGGTAGACTCGGTTAGAATCGCGAGTCTGAGCCCGAGTCCACGAGTCTGGTTACGTTTTTTTTTAACCCCTAAATGGCCCAAAACGACGTCGTTTTTGCCTAGGGTTAGTTAGTGAGAATACCAATTCCCCTGCGTGCGAGCTTCCTCCACCATTCTCACGTTTTTGAGTCTCCCCCTCTGCACAATTGGAACGCGCAGCTTCGCCTCAACGAACGCACGTCTCCGCCGCTGCGAACGCACGTCTCCGCAGCTGCGAACGCACGTCTCCGCCGCTACGAACGGTGCCGCAATCGAACGCCGCCGTATACGAACGTGCGTCTGGGAAGGACGCGATTCTGTTTTCTCTCCCTCCGCCGCATCTTCTGCCGCATACGAACGCCTCATTGCAGCTTCTAGCGCCATCGTGAGTGTTACTTCTCAGTTCTCACTCTAACATTTTTGGTTTTTGGTTGTTTATGTATGGTTAAGATTTGTATTATGACATTTTATTGTTGTTATTTGACTTATTTCAGACTTAGAATGTTGAAATAGTGATATCATATTGTGTGTGTTCATGTTTTTTAATATATTTTAATATTAGGTAGACTCTTACGAGTCTACGAGTCGAGTCTACGAGAGCTCCACGAGTTTGTGTAGACTCTCGAGTTTGACAACCTTGGTAACAGCTTTCCTATTTTCGTTTTAGATGGGAACAAACTATAAGGCAACATTAATTCCAGGGAGTGTAAGGGCGACAATTGATGTCTGGGGAAGGTAGCAAGGAGAAACAGAAAGCAAGGCAAGGTCACTGATGACTTTGAATTAGAGCCACTAAGGGAAGAAACTTCAGCAAATAATGCTTCAAGTAGGCCAGTTGAACCCGTCCTTCGACCCTCTGCTCAGTTAACTCAGAACTCCGTTTTAGAACAGAAACAATTCCAAGATCTACTTCTATGCCAAGAGAAATATAATGTGTAAAAGAAAATGATGTTGAAGAAGAAAACAGAAAAAGATGAATGGCTCCTTGATGAGTTTGAATGTTGTATGATTTTTGAAAGTTATGAGGTGAATACTTTTGGCTCCCTTGGCAAACTAAAAAGCCAATTTAGATTATGGTTTCTGGATCATATAACAAAGCTTTTGCCTTACTGATTAACCAATAATAGTGTGGGAGACTTTAATGTCCTATTAAATTCAAATATGGACCAAGTATATAATACACCATACACTTGTATAGACACGAAAGAAAATGAAAGCAGTGTTGGGGTTGAAGTTTGGAACCATGTCTGCAGAACTCCAACATCTACAAGGTGCAGTACCTAACTATTAAGTCCACTCAAACTGCTAGCAGTGTAATATGTTTGGTGCTTTATACATCCACTTTCCAGAATTGTGGCTCTAACATCATGCCAATACTGTAATAACAATTTCCATTCTTTTGGTTTATTTGTTCAGTCTTCTTACACGAATATAGTTCATTATACTAACTTTTCATAACTATCATAATTATTGAGGTAATCTGGCATCATTTGCATCCAAATAATCATTTTAATCACCTTACACTTGAAAAAAAAAATAATAAATAAATAAAAACAGTGTTTCTTTCCTTATTGTTTCGTGATTAACATTTGTTTTTTGTTTTTAATGTTTCTACACTTGATGAATATCTAGCTTCTAGCAAAGAAAATTTAGAAAAATAATAGCTTATTTTTCAAAACTTCTCTCAAAAAGCTATAAAAATAAGTGATTATTTTTTCAACATGAGTTAAACCAAGCACGTAATAACTCAACCTATTATATCTGTAACCTACATGACACAAGTGCCAAACTGCAATCGGTGCAAGACCCCATGTGCAATGGTGGCACATGAGTTTCAAGTTTCAACATGCTAGCAACAGCAAGGGAAACTATTTCCAGTAGGCAAGAATAAAACCATGAAACAAACGTAGAGCTTAAAAGTGACTTACCAAGTTTATTTGCTAAAATGTTAAAAACGTAGTCATAAAGCTGCCTTTCCATAACACATTCGAAAATTGAAATGAAAATCTACTTGAATATTTCCCACCGGAAAATGCTCAATCCTTAAAGAAATTATACCATAAGCAAATGGGCAGAGGATGAATGCAGAAACCTTTTACATCATAAGGAGAAACACCTTTCAGAAATCTGAAATTCTGCATCTGCAATATGATACTAATATTTTTCAAATAATCATAGTGTAACACAGTTCAGCCATTTCACCATTGTTTTCCCCTAACTCCATTGCCCTCAATTCTTCAGCCAGCATCCTCTCCCTGTTCTGTTTTTGCCTTTCTACAGCAACCATATACAGGCCTAGACAAATGTAGTAATCAAAAGAAAAATAAGATTGTAACTGAATAAAGTTTTTTTTTAGAGAAAAGGATGGGACATATTACAAGACTAAGTTTGATAATAGGATCTGGGGAAAAGATACTATTGAGAAAAGGACAAGAATACTTACTGACGGCACTTCCAAAAGCACAAGCCCAAAGAATTCTCATGGACCACCTGTCCCCAATTACTCCTCTGGTTCCCATGTCATGTAGTATAGGCCAGAAACTTTGCCCTGAAATGAAGGATCAGATGCGAAAGTTAACACAACAGGCTAAGCAAAAGAGAAACTAGCGTAATTTGTTGAACTGTCAATTAAGTATCCCATCCCATTTGACACAAGCAGACAATTTAGAGGTTAAGAGAATTTTAATTAAATTTTATTTATATCTTTTACAATTTAGAGTCAAATAACATAATAGAATTTTCTTTGTTACACAATAGCTACCAGTTCCATCTCAAAGCATTCAGACTTTAATTAGGCAGGTTGCTGATTTGCTGAGACTCCTGCAAATCCATCACTGGACATTGCACCTTTCTTGGCCCATCTCTAATTTCTCAGCAATCCGAGAAACAAAACGCAATCTCAGTCTGGGAAGCATGGATACTAACATAGTCATTGTACCCATGTCAGAGTCAGACATGTACTCATGTTAGAAACTTCATGAAAACTTGGGATACACAAAGGTTATATTTTGCGTTTCTTTTCACTTCTACTTTGGCCTTATTTAGATAAACTTCTACATTAGCATTTATAGGAGAAAAACAATAAGCTAAAATGAAAAAAGCTTCTCCCATAACCTAAAACTAATTTATGAAAAAATTAATTTGTAAAAGTTGTCTCATTTAGCTTCTCCAAAAGTTGATCTTAACTTATGCATAAACTAATTCTAACTTATGAAAAAATCTTAATTTCACTTTTACTTCTTATTTTTTCTTCTATAAGTGCTTCTAAAGAAATTTATCATGTGAATACAAGTTTAAATACAATAACTAGATAAATGGTAAAAATTAACAAACTAGTTCTAGATTTTACAACATTGACTCTCTTCTTTAATTTGAGCCTCGCTTTTACGCTAAATTTGTGTGTGGTGCCATTATTTTGTCGTGCCTTTTATGATTATAAATTTTTTTGCATCCCTATGTTCATGTCATATCGTATCCATATCTCATACAGTATCCCTACTTCCATACAAAACGCCGCTTCAGCCAAACTAAATTCATTAACAGTGAAGGACTAGTTCACAATCCCAGTTCCCACCTAATTATACATGCTTTAAATTAACGTACTATTAGTTACAAGCTGCACTGCAAGTGATAGCTGCTCTTGTTGCTATAAAGTTGGAACCCTAAAACAAACCCGTCTATCACAGTGCACATAAATGCTGAAGCACAACGAACAATCTCAGAAGTTCATTTTCTCCAAAACCCATTTTATTAACAAAGTTGTTATTTAGAATACAAAAGTGACAAAGTCGTATGATTAGCCAATATAATCTTCAGAACAATGCAGAAAAAACAAGCTTATGCCTTCACTTGCAAATAAAATTCACACACAAAAAGAAAATGTAATCAAAATTGGAAGGATGAGAAATCTACCACTACAGCCAGTGCAAAACAATGTCCAAATTTTCAGCCCAGTAAAGAGAAACTACGAGAAAAAATGTCACGCAATTTGGATAATTAAAAATAAAAATAAAAATAAAAATAAAAATAAAAAGTGCCCTTTAGAGTGAAACTCGAAGAAAATGGAAATAACAAAATTGAAATACCTTAGATCAATTAACATAACCAAACCTAAAATTTTGAATCATTGAAACCATAACCACGCCAATCTATGAAGAGGGAAAGGGTTACCTTGGAACCTTTCCCTAAATTGCCTTCAATTGCAAAACTTTGCTTCCTGTTACAACAGATGCAGAAACAGCGTTGATCACTGTTCTCACTCTGTATGTTTTCTTTTCCATGCGAAACGCATCGTTTTAAGTTAATTTACAAGATTGTTCACTGGGCTAAAATTAATATGAGGAGGCCCAGTTGTGATTTTCACTAGACAAGCCCTTTATTAGAAGTAACATTCAGGCCCATAAACATCATACACCAAAATCTTTATGATAACTAGTTTGTTAGCTTCATGGTAAATTCACAACGAAAACTTTGTAATTAATTTATTTATTCGTGTTTAGCATTTATTCTTTTATCAAATAATTTAATAATGTTATTGACCAATAGAACTCAAATATATTTATAAAGTTAATTTTTTTATGTCTGGCGGAAAAGCACTTATTTAAATAAAAAATAAAAAATGAGATAATCAAAAGAAAGGTGTCTAGCTATTATAGGCAAAATAGACCAATCAAAATGTGTACCAAAAGAAAAGAATCACCTTTATTAATAGTATAAATTAATAATCAAATAATTTAATAATCTCGTCCTCATGTTATTATGGTGCACCTTCCACATCAAATCTTTAGATTAATCTCAAGTTCATCTCAAAAACTTAACTAATTCATTAAATGGTGCACTTTTGAGAGAATATTATAATCATATAGGAAAAGGGATAATGACTGTTTTGTTTTTGCCCATGACATGCATCGATGACCCGTATGCCAAATGGCAACCCCACCAATCCCACCTTAGTATACAAAACATATATACATGTGATGTAAGAACAGAACTAGGGTGGCAAAAATATGCACCTTAATAAAAATATCTAAATGTTATTATATTTAGCAAAACTACTACACATGGACATGTTTAATTAGGGTCCTTGTGTGAGTCTCTGCATTTCATTTTGGTCATTGAGAGTCTCAACGAGAAGGGGTGGAGCATATTGGGCTGTCCCTTGGTGCTCTTCAGAATCTTGGCAGAATGATAGAACTATGGTATCAATTGACATCTCCACAACTGCAAAGAAAAGGGTTGCAACAACGTATCCAAGAGCCCAGCAAACCTGCATTACACAAAATAACATTATGAGAATTGTTCAAAATTCAAACTGCATGGTGAATTAGTAGACTTTCATTTTGGCAATTATTTTCCAATTTCCACCCCTTGGTCCTTTCATGTAGCATTTTATACATTACGGTATTTTTGAATGCAGGAGTTAATCTCACTTAGTAGTTCAACTGTATAGTCATGGATTCATGCTTCATGCGGATAGATATACAAGTTCTGTAAATAGCTATAGGCCGCAACACATGGACCAATTTGGGACCAAAATGGTTCTGAAATATGAATTAGTTTGAAAATACTATATAATAACAAACCATTTTATTGGAACCGAAAATTCTATGAAGTTCAATAATAGAACATTTAAATAATTTGAAAAACTCTCCTCTATTAAGAGTAAATAAGAATTTAAAGCTTAAATACTGAATTGCCATTTTTTTTGCTTAATTGCACTTTTTGCCACCTATCTTTCACATTTTTACAAATTCTGTCACCTAACTTTTAAAATTGCATATTTTGTCACCCAACTCTCAATTTCACACATTTTGTCACTCCATTAATTGACCGTGTAACGTCGGTAATTGACCAACATTGATGACTACCGATTATTGACATAAGATGTTAATTGTTAATTTGTCACATTATGTCCCATCATCATATGTATGTCACATCAATAATTTATGTCAATGATTTCATGTCACATCAACAGTTAATGTGTCATATCAACAATTAACATGTCACATTGATAGTCAACTTAAAATGTGAGTGAGACCTGATGGAGTGATAAAATGTACAATTTTGAAATTTAGATGACAAAATTTGCAAATATATGAAAGATGAGTAACAAAAAGTACAATTAAGTCCTTTTTTTCTTCTTCTGTTGAATGGTAAATGATCCTTGCCATCAAGTCACATAATTAGATAATAGAGAACATACCACAACAGGTAAGAGTGGAGATGAGGTCTTGTTATGAGCAGAACTGTACTTGTGTGTGTCCAACATGAGGAACGCAAACAAAGCACTTGAGAGGCTGACACACAGTTTTCCCAGGAACAAAATGACATCTCCAATCACGTTAAGACGCCCAATCTTCAGAATGTTATTCATGATCAGCTCTGTTGCGATACAAGAAGCGCTAAAGAAACTTTTGCCTGTTATAGCAATCTGCAGGTGTCAAGAAGAAGCTCAAGTTAAAATCATAAAGTAGAAAGAAAGAAAAGTAACAAAGACTACAGAAACTTTTGCTCACTATAGCAATCCACGGGCATCAAGAAGATACTCATGAAATTAAAATCAGAGAAAATCTATAATAAGATACATTGTCCTATGGAAGAGGGAAGGGTGACAATTAGAAATATTTTAGAGTAAATTACACTGACACTCACTGAAATTTCATGAAATTGCATAAACACCCTCTACTTTTCTACTCCTACAATAACCACCCTTAAATGTATGAAAAACATTACACTAAACACCTCTTAGACATTTTATTAGTCCCCTTAATTATTTGAAAAGCATTACATTATGACCCTTGTAAAGGAGGTTACTATAAACGTTAAAAAAGCAGAGGTGTCAACACCATTTCATGAAACCTTAGAGAGTGTCAGCATAATTTACTCAATATTTTAATAATGCATGTGGCAAATAAAAACAAGCTAGGGTAAATTATTTTTGACTAAGCATATTTATCATCATTCTTTATTCTTTTGCATAGAACTAAACCAACATTTTCTCTACGCAACCTACTATGATACAGCTCCGAGACATGTTTTCCCTATGGTGAAGTATAGCTTAAACACATTCAAAGCAGGGAAATGAAATTCAGTGTCTAAGAAACACGCCAATCACAATGCAACAAGTACGAGAGAATTGACTTTCACTTCCATTGATCCTCAATTCATTAAAATAAGTATTGCACCACAATAACAAAATACATGTCTATTACATGATGCATATGCACAAAAATTTACATTATGGTGGATGCAGTGGATTAACAAAATTTACCATGATGTAAGCATTTTGGTTTACTGATTTGATGGTCCATTCAATACACCTGAATTCTGAATTCAGAAGGCCCGTTCTAACAGCAGAATGGCCCGTTTTGATTTCAGAACGGCCTGTTTTAGTTTCAGAACGGTCCGTTTTGGTTTCAGAATGGCTCATTCTACTGCACTCATGTTGTGTTAAATTTGCATTTAGAACGGCCCGTTCCAGTTGCAAAATTAACACATAACATGTGCATGCAGAACGGGTCGTTCTGATTACAGGGACATTTGGCACCCACCTATGCATCTACGTGGCATCCACGTCAGCAAGAGTTAACCTCGTTTAAATCATTTGGATGGAAGTCTCAAATTGCAATAATTTAAATTATTGAGGACCAAATTGAGACCTAAAATTAAAGTAGGACTAAATTAAAACAAAAAAATATTATCAGGGATCAAAAGAGGTTTTTAACTTTGAAGAAACTTACTTGACCAATAAACTACTCTATTTCCTCCTCTTGTCTTCATAGTGGAGAGTGTGTCGTTTCGCCTTTCCGCGATATCTGAAAACGGCTTGTCGTTTCTTTTCTTCCCTAGTCTTCGATTGAGTTTCGGATATCAATCGAAGGTTCAGAGTTATGCGTTTAACTAGCGCTTTTCTTCTCACCTTACCTCCACTTCTAAGTGTGCGTGTGCGTGTGCGTCATTACTCATCAACCAAGTTGTTTGTAGCAGGTTTTCTCAAACTTCTTTCATTTCTCTTTTATTTTTAATTAATAATAAAAATTGCCCCTTTTCAGTTTTCAATTGATCTCGATCAAAATTTCAATTTTAACTGTTAGTGTTTTTTTTTTCTTTTTTTTTGGAACGAAGGGCTTTCCTACGATACCAATGAACCGGTTCTCAGAGACGCCTTTGGGCAACACGGTGAAATCATTGAAGGTAAAATCAAAGATCTTTTACTGTATTTTGTGTTCTCAAATTGGTTGCCACTATGTTGCAACCATTTTTTTTTTGCAGTTAAAGTAATATGTGATCACGTGACTGGGAAATCAAGAGGGTATGGATTTGTGCAGTTCGTTTCTGAAACTACAGCTGCTACAACTCGCAAAGAAATGCACGCCCAGGTTTTCAAGTTTTCTTTTTTTTTTCCTATTTGTTTAATTTGAGTTCACCTTAAATTTCATTTTCTTAATAATATGTGGATATGGTTGGCTTAATTTTTTGCTTTTATTTCACCTAACATTGTTATATGGACCTTGTTCCTTATCATTTTTCAGATATTAGATGGAAGACGCATTAGGGTGAGTTATGCGCACAAAGGGTAGCCACCAATACTGTCAAACAACAAGTAAGACGGTTTTTTGGTTGCAAGTTGCAACATATTCAAATTTTACCTTTGATACTCGATTAGTCTATGTTGTTAGCTTATAGTCCTTCAACCCAAGTTTTATATTCTCTTCTCTTGTAACTACTTAAAAATTTATCCAAGACCATAGTCTCATTTTGTGCATGGTTTGAATTCATGTTCCTCAAACTTGAAAGACTAGTGTACGGTCATCGACGGTATCTTTAATTTGGTCTCAGCTGTTTTCCTGTATGTTATTTGAGTTATTTTTTGCCGTAAATTGTTACTAGCAGCAGAATGATAAGTGACTTACTCCGGTAGTAACAGTTTGAAACTTGTGTTTATGTACTTATAATGGGTTCAGCTGATTAACGAATAATCATACAAACAATTAACTTAAAAGCTCGTTTTTAGTGTTCTAGTAGTGAGTAATAGTGACCACTGCATGAATCTGGATATTGGAAAATAGAATATTTATTAATATGCTTTCACCCTTTTGTGACTCTTAAGTGTGAAAAAGGTAGACTGTGTGTATGCTAGTTTAGACTTAATTCTTTAATTAGTTTACGAAATTGTATAAATCAGTCATTTTAGTTTCTTAAAAATTATAAGCTCGGTTAATCTCTAACTTTACATGTGTCATTCACTTGAATCTTTTTATACTTTTCTCTATGGTTCATCCAGGAGAAATAAAGCGAATTTTGCTTTAAAAATTTAAGAACCAATAAAGGCTTTTAAAATGCCTTATTCATACAATCTCAAGAACTAATGAAAGGATTTTTTGTACCATCGAACTATGAAAAAGAAGAGTTAAGGATATCATGTCAAAGAGTGAGGCAACAGATGTAGTATGAAACCTTGCATCTCAAATGTACCAATAGCACAAGATCTTTTGATGGAAAAATAGATCAACGGAATACCAAACTTCAACGGGGACGTTATTCTAAGATGATCAAAATGTTCTTGTAAGTTTAAGAACATAATATCTAAAACAATTTTCCGAAAACATAAAATTACACAAATTTTCTTCTCATAAATGCTCTTTTAAGACTATCTGGTAGATATGTTTGTTGTACAACAGATAAATTAAACACAACATAGTCTGATTTTTTATTCAATTTAAAACAATAGTTCGATATTGCTTCAATGACCAATACTCTTCCAGACTACACAAAAGTTATTTCTGTTGACAACAAAGAATCTATTTTAGCAAATTTCGTGAGGTGGGAAACAAAGTAAATGACCTAGGCTAAACACCGAATTCGGTAGCAGTCGGTTAACAAGTCAATGAGTTATATTGAACCCATAAAGTCCAAACTATTTAAAATATATATATACATATATATAACAGAGAATAAGTATAATATTTTCACTATATATATATATATATATAAATTTTATTATAACATTTTTAGTGAAATAAAATTATAAAATATTTATAATTATTATGCTTTAATTAATAAAATAGAATCACCTAATATTTATAATTTTATTTTAAATCAAATTCTTAAATTTTAATATAATTAAAATACTAGTGTTTTATTTTATAAAATCTTATGAGCAGTAAATATATACATATATATATATATATATATATATATATGTGTGTGTGTGTGTGTGTGTGTGTGTATGAGTGCTATTTAACTAGATTATAAATATTATCTACGAAAAATAACTTATTATAAATTTGCATGATGTTATGGACATATAAAATAAATTGGTTCGGTGGTTTAACTAGTTGAGCTTAAGGACTACATGTACTGGGTCCTGGGTTCAAATCCTACCATGATTTTATATATTTTTATATAAATAATTAAAAGGAAAAAAATATAAATAATTAAAAGGAAAAAAAAAATGTGCAGCGGATTTGTGTATATATGCAGTTACGTGGCTGCATGTTTATTTATTTATGTTATTTTCTTTATGCATTTATCTAGTAAGGTGTCCATAATCTCATTTATTTGTTTAACCTATGATTATCTTTATCCATAATAATTATTAAGGTCTTCATATTTTATATTATTTAATTGTTTTATAATGATTGCCATTTTTATTTATATATTGGTACTCTTAATATATTTTTTTTACGTAAATATATTTATTGTAAATATATTTGATAATCAGTTATAATATAGTTGATATTTTGAACTTATTTCTTCATGTATTTATCTTCATAAATATTGTTCTATGGCCATAGAAGATAAAGTTTGAATTATTTATAGCTGGAGGTTTGACCTTAGGGATTTAAATGAGTAAGCATTCATGGTAAAATATTCTGTTAATATTTGGTTAACATTACACTAATGCTCATTTATCCTGACTAGTCACTATTAAAATGATTCAAATTTTATTATTTAATTTTTATGTTCCTATAGATAATCTTGTTTTTTATTTAATTAATTATATTTATTTAATAAGTGTTCTCACTCCTTATTTCTTGTTGTAAAAAAAATTTAACATATAAAAAAAATAGATGGATCTACCAATCCTACCGGACCCTTTCACTTCCGTCATCATTGCAATTTTTCCGGGCACCAGTTGGGCCATGAACGCATCTGCCAATGCAGTTACATTTCAAGGAATAGGATTATCATCTTTTGTGTTTTCACCAACCCAGTAAAATTCCATTGTCATAGATGGTCAAATAGTAGTCACTTTTTATCTCCCTCCAACCAATCATGTTAACCCAATAGTGAACTTATATCAACCGGATATGTAAATATAATATAATTAGTGTAGGAAATAGGTAGATTATAAGAATGTACATTATTGTAAATATTTTTTTATATGATGCAAATATAAAGAGCTATATGTAAGGCATGTACTCTCAATAATAATAGCATAAGATGTATATGAATATTGAAAATAATATTGTAAAATATGAGTAGTTTAGAATTATGTATATATTTTTGAAAATATTGTTTGAAGATTTTCTTTTATTACTTATTTGTGTTCTCAATCCAAAACAATATATATATATATATATATATATATATATATATATATATATATATTTTAAATAGCTTGGACTTTATGGGTTCAATATAACTCATTGACTTGTTAACCGACTGCTACCGAATTCAGTGTTTAGCCTAGGTCATTTACTTTGTTTCCCACCTCACGAAATTTGCTAAAATAGATTCTTTATTGTCAACAGAAATAACTTTTGTGTAGTCTAGAAGAGTATTGGTCATTGAAGCAATATCGAACTATTGTTTTAAATTGAATTTGTGTTTAATTTATCTATTGTACAACAAACATATCTACCAAATAGTCTTAAAAGAACATTTATGAGAAGAAAATTTGTGTAATTTTATGTTTTCGGAGAATCGTTTTAGATATTATGTTCTTAAACATGCAAGAACATTTTGATCATCTTAGAATAACGTCCCTGTTGAAGCTTGGTATTCCGTTGATCTGTTTTCCATCAAAAGATCTTGTGCTATTGGTACATTTGAGATGCAAGGTTTCATACTACATCTGCTGCCTCACTCTTTGACATGATATCCTTAACTCTTCTTTTTCATAGTTCGACAGTACAGAAAATTCCTTCATTAGTTCTTGAGATTGTATGAATAAGGCATTTTAAAAGCCTTTATTGGTTCTTAATTTTTTAAAGCAAAATTCGCTTTATTTCTCCTGGATGAACCACAGAGAAAAGTATAAAAAGATTCAAGTGAATGACACATGTAAAGTCAGAGATTAACCGAGCTTATAATTTTTAAGAGACTAAAATGACTGATTTATACAATTTCGTAAACTAATTAAAGAATTAAGTCTAAACTAGCACTCTACCTTTTTCACACTTAAGAGCCACAAAATGGTGAATGCAAAGAGATTATTTGAACTAATTAGTTATGTGTTTCAGTCACTTAAATCAGTGAAAGCATATTAATAAATATTCTATTTTCCAATATCCAGATTCATGCAATGGTCACTATTACTCACTACTAGAACACTAAAAACGAGCTTTTAAGTTAACTGTTTGTATGATTATTCGTTAATCAGCTGAACCCATTATAAGTACATAAACACAAGTTTCAAACTGTTACTACCGGAGTAAGTCACTTATCATTCTGCTGCTAGTAACAATTTACGGCAAAAAATAACTCAAGAAACATACAGGAAAATAGCTGAGACCAAATTAAAGATACCGTCGATGACCGTACATTAGTCTTTCAAGTTTGAGGAGCATGAATTCAAACCATGCACAGAATGAGACTATGGTCTTGGATAAATTTTTAAGTAGTTACAAGAGAAGAGAATATAAAACTTGGGTTGAAGGACTATAAGCTAACAAAATAGACTATTCGAGTATCAAAGGTAAAATTTGAATATGTTGCAACTTGCAACCAAAAAACTGTCTTACTTGTTGTTTGGCAGTATTGGTGGCTACCCTTTGTGCGCATAACTCACCCGAATGCGTCTTCCATCTAATATCTGAAAAATGATAAGGAACAATGTCCATATAATAATGTTAGGTGAAATAAAAGCAAAAAATTAAGCCAACCAAGCCCACATATTATTAAGAAAATGAAATTTAAAGTGAACTCAAATTAAACAAATAGGGAAAAAAAAAGAAAAAAGAAAAATTGAAAACCTGGGCGTGCATTTCTTTGCGAGCTGTAGCAGCTATAGTTTCAGAAACGAACCGTACAAATCCATATCCTCTTGATTTTCCAGTAACATGATCACATATTATTTTAACTGCAAAAAAAAATGGTTGCAACATAGTGACAACCAATTTGATAAAACAAATTATAGTAAAAGATCTTTGATTTTACCTTCAATAATTTCACCGTGTTGTCCAAAGGCGTCTCTGAGAACCGGTTCATTAGTATCGTAGGAAAGCCCTTCGTTCCAAAAATAAAAAGAAAAAAAAAACACTAACAGTTAAAATTGAAATTCCAATCGAAATCAATTGAAAACTGAAAAGGGGCAATTTTTATTATTAATTAAAAATAAAAGAGAAATGAAAGAAGTTTGAGAAAACCTGCGACAAACAACTTGGTTGATGAGTAATGACGCACACGCACACTTAGAAATGGAGGTAAGGTGAGAAGAAAAGCGCTAGTTAAACGCATAACTCTGAACTTTCAATTGATATCCGAAACTCAATCGAAGACTAGGAAAGAAAATAAATGTCAAGCAGTTTTCAGATACCACGGAAAGTCGAAACGACACACTCTGCCACCGTCGATTTCTTCTCCTCCGCCGGCTTCTTCTCCGCTGGCTTCTTCTCTGCCTTTGGTGCCATCGCTAACACTCAAATTCGAATTAGGGTTTTGATTTGGGAATTTGGAATTAGCGTAGAGCGGTTGAATACTAGAGTGGAGAATGGGGGATTAATATGGGAAAAGGTTTTCGCGTTCTCATTGGCTACTGGGGCTTGGCGCGGATCGATGACGTGGATTTCCTTTTTTCTGTCGAATTATTACATCCGTTGAAAATTTTTGAAAATAGACGGACAGGATTTAAAATTGACTTGACTGGGATGCGGGAATTGTTGAGGTGGCAAATTGAGGAGCGTATAGATGGATGGAAGAGATGCTTTTCAGATTTCGTTGCGCGCCCAAATGGACACTTAATCAAGCATTTTGTGAGCGATTTACCTCTGAACCAAGAGAATTTTATGTTTGGATTAAACTATGTTGCATTTTTACGTGTATAAAACGGTTTATATATTTTTAATTACAATTTGGGCAGCGAAATCTCTGGGAAACCCCACGTAAATGTGATTTACCGGTGGACAGATACATCTTTTTTTTATTTGATACGGTTGACCAATGGATTTTTTTTTAGATTCTTAGATGTTAGAGTATCTGCAATGGAAATTGCTTAAACAACTCTGCTAAAATTTAAACAACTTATAAAATGGGTTAGAGCTGACATGGCACTGATGTGGCGTATGAGATTGCTTATAAGCAATCTCCATTGCAGATGCTCTTAGTAAAGTTAAGTGAACGGACATGATTGATTACCGGTTATCCACCGTAAAATTTGTAATTTAATGTTATAATTTTAAGTTTTGTAGTAATTTTTAAAAATTTCATTCTTAGGTAACTTGGAAGTAAGTTTTGTGAGTCTCTCCCTTTGAAACCTTAATCTATATTGAACGACGACCGGCTTTCTTTTTGTTTCATTTTGTTGGGCCTTGGATAGCGATTGTAATCATTTTTTGACCTTCATGGTTTCACAACCGACTGAAAAAAGTTTACCTCCTTCTGATTTGAACTTCTTTGGTTGAACTGATTTCTTTTTAAAAATCTAAACTCTTATTCTTCTGTGTTTGTTTATTGTTGCCTTTGTGAGAGGTTGACGATTGTCATGACTGTTGCTGTCGACGATTTGGTTTCCGCCTGTTATGCACCTCCAAATGATAGCAACTTATATCGGTCACAATCCATCAATTACACCAACAATTTTTCGAACACCCACTGCACCAAATTAGGACCCGTGGTGTCAAACTTCCAACAATGCCATATAATTAGGAATCGGCATGAGTTAGATCCATATTTGTTCATACTCGATCCAATCTTTTGATCGTTCATTTTCTAAAATTCAATTTCAATCAAGCCCCAAAAATATGAGAGAAGGTTTGATCAACTCATCCTTGATAAACTAACATTATTCATAGTTAAATTATAAATTTAAAAATGTAAAACTTAAATTAATATACATTTTTATAATATATTTTTTTTATTATAAATAGAATATCATGTAACAAAATATTAATAACTAAATAAATTATTATTATTAATATACAGCAACTCAATAAAATTTATATCTTTTAAAAACATATTATCGATTAAATTAGGTTGGACAGTCTAGAACATAATACGAACTCGTCCTAAAAATGCATCAAGTCTAATTTCAAAGTTCAAGTTCATCCAAATAACTTCAAGTTGAGTCAAATTAGCGAGTTGAGTTAGATTATATTTATTCATACATATAATGATCATCATCTTTACTTATATTGGTAGTTATGGAGTTCGAAGTTGTGTTTGAAAAATAAGTTCAACCTTTATAAATAAAGTAGATAAATTTAAACAAAAGAATAAAACAAAAGATAAATCAATAATTTTATATAATATTATTATTTTGTAATTTAATTGTAATATATCGTTAAATTATTTGCATTCAACTACTAAACTTTTAGATTCAAGCTCTCAAACCATCATTATAAATAAATAAATAAAAAGTTATTCATCATTTTTCATGTAAATCATGTCAAATTTGATCATGACAACAAGCATCAAATTTTTGATATATTACGATTTGCGTAGTATTTGTTTTGTTAATAAATGTTTATAGATGTTTATAAATGTTTTAGTATGAAAAAAAGATATTTATTATTTCTTATGATAAATCAATTTTTTATATATAAAATATGAATAATTATTTAGTGTGAGAATATTTTTATTCGTGTTTTTAGGAGATTTTCTTGAATGAGATTGTTTTAAAAATTCTTACAGCTTCATATTTATTTGATTTTTATTTATCATAATTATATGAATTAAATTTTATTTTTAAAATAAATTAGCAACAAACAACAAATATATATAATATAAATTATTTATCATAAATTTAAAAATATAATTTATATATTTAAAAATATTTACTTATTTTCAAATTCTAAATATAATTATATATTAAACATGGTCTTTATTTATATATATAATTTATTTTGAATTTAATTACATGCAATAACATTTAACATATATATATTAAATATTAAAATACTAATTACAATGATGAATAAAATTACATATGTTAATTGGAGACATTGCTTTAATGTAAAGTAAATAGATCCGCGTTACTACACATAGATTGATCTTTAACAATTTTCTTAGTTTTTAAAAATATATTTGTCTGATTTTCAACGTTTTATAAAAATACATTTTGTCTGATTAAATGTTTTTCTTAATTCAAAACCATAATATATTAAACGATAAAAGTTAACTCATATGTGTGTACTATTAAATAATTAATGAGCACTGTTTGAACCGTAATACTAATACAAGAAAGGTTCGATGCAAATTCATACGTGAAGATGTTAAAATTAATTTAATATATTTAATTGGTTCGGAAGAAGGTTCGATACCATTTCAACCATAATCATTTTCGGAAGATGAATAATCAACTTAATTATTACGGGTCATGGATCTCGATGAAAATCTCATTAATCTTGAAATTTATGTCAAAACTTATAAATCAAGTGAATTAATATTGACATATTTTATTCGTTAGATACAAATCCTGGTGTAATAATGCATTATATAGGAGACAAAGTCTTTAACCTTAGGAATTTTGGATCGAACTATGTTCATGCGAGCTCCTAAACTTGGTTATCAATAAATATTAAATAAAAAAAATTAATGAATTACAAAATTAATTTTGGTTAAGAATTTACCTCGAAGCTAACAAATTAGTTTTCACAAAGATTTTGCTGAATTGTATAGTGATAATCGTAAGTGGGACTCTTGATATTAATTTTAACCTAGAGGACAATCTTGTAAATTAACACAAAACAAAGCATTGGATATCCAAACGAAAAAAAAAAAAAAGAAGCTAAAAACCTATTTTGGTCTCTTATAATTTTATTTTTTTTTCAATTTAGTCTCTCATTAATTTTTGGTCTCAATTTGGTCCTAAACTAATTAATTAGTTTTAATTTAATCCTTAATAAATTAATTGGTTTCAATATGGGACTTTCCGTCCAAATTTCTTTAACGAGGTTAACTGTTGGCCTCGTGGATGCCACGTAGATGCATAGGTGGATGTCATATGGATGGCAAATTTTTTGAAAACCACTAGAACCAGAACGGCCCGTTCTGAAACCGGAACGGCCCGTTCTGGATACACTTTCGATGTGTTAATTTTGCATCCGGAACGGCCCGTTCTAGGTGTAACATTAACACACTAAAAGTGCAACCAGAACGGCACGTTCTGGTTTCAGAATGGGTCGTTTTGGTTCCATGTGTTTTAGCAAAATTGGCATCATGAGTCGTCTACGTGGCATCCACCTATGTATCTACGTGGCATTCACGTGGCCAACAGTTAACACCATCAAACACTGAATTTGGTAATATTGTCAATGAAAATTAATAACTTCATTTCCTAAACAGTTAGGTTATACAGTGTAGAACCTAAAGTAAAGGAAGATGATACACATGACTAACATTTCACCACACAACTATATGCAGTGACAGATCCAAGTTAATCATAGTGGGGGCACTTGCCCTCACTAAAATTTTTTTCATTCTTTTTTTTATTATATATAAAATATTAATAATTTTATAATATATATATATATATTTAATTATATTTTAATTATGTTGTTATATCTAATATAATAAATATATTAATATTTTTTTATATTTTATTTTATTGTTTAATTTTTTTTGTGGTTAAATTATCATCATTTTTAATGAAGAAAAAATTTACTTACTTCAAGAATAAGTCTTGATAAATTTATTCTATTTAATAATTAATATTCTATATTAAATTTTTAAGAATTTAATTATTAAATTAAAAAGCTTTTCATGTATAGATTCAATTTATAAAAAATTTTAAAAAATTAAAAATCATATGATATTTCGTTAAATTAATTCAAATTAACATATAAAATATTTTTGTTTTAAATGAATGTAAAAATTTAGAGAACACTAAAAGAAAGTAAATTAATAATTTTATTATGTTTATCTTATTAAATTTTATCATTTTATTCCTCTAATTTTAAATAAGTTACAAAAAATTATAAAGTAACACTTAAATATTTTTTCAGATAGAAAAAGAAAAAGAAAAATTTATTACTCTATTTATAAGACAATTGTATTTAATAAAAATAAGTAATTTTAAAATTTTTATCTTAAAAAAATAATTTTCAAAATTATTATATTTTTTAATAAAATTAAAAATTAATATTCTATTCTCAGTTTTGGAACGGGCCATTCTGATTCCAGAACGGTCCGTTCTGAACCTAGAACGGGCAGTTCTGAATCCAGAACGGGTCATGCTGGTTTCAGAACGGACTGTTCTGATCTACTCTTGGTGTGTTAATTTTGCATCTGGAACGACCGGTTTCAGATGCAAAATTAACACACCAAAAATCCAGAACGGCCTGTTCTGGTTTCAGAACGGGTCGTTCTGGTTCCAGGTATTTTCAACATAATTGGCTTCCACGTGTCATCCACCTATGCATTTACGTGGCATCCACGTAGCCAACAGTTAACACCGTTAAAGAAATTTGGACGGAAGTCCCACATTGAAACCAATTAATTTATTAGAGACTAAATTGAAACCAACTAATTAGTTTGGGACCAAATTGAGACCAAAAATTAATGAGGGACTTAATTGAAACAAAAAAGATTATAAGGGACCAAAATAGGTATTTAGCCTAAAAATAAAAATAAAATGCAAAACAGAACTCGACATTGTTTCTGCATATGTTGAAGCATGAAACAAAATTTTGCAATTAAAGGCAATTCAGGCAAAGGTTCCAAGGTAAGGTGCACTTTGTTTTACCCTTTTCTCTCTTCAAAATTTTGCAATTAGCTCAATTTGTTGATTTGTGTTTTTGATTTTGCTTTCTAGCTAAGCTAGATTTTGATCCATGACTATTATAGGTTTTTAAACACTAAAGCATATGGCTTGATAAGCCTCCCAAGGAATCTTACTTGCACTTGTGATTAAATGTTGTTATGTATTTGAATTGTGGTAATCACTGGTACCTTGTTATGCTTTGTGGCACTTATGGTGTTTTAGGACTCCATCTTGATGAACTGATTGGTGAGTCATCATGAGCTTATTTTTAACTTTTCTTAACAAAATAAATCAAAAACATTAATTCAGTATTATATTCTTCCACTTGGACAAATAGTCATTTCACTCCCACCTGATAATTAAGCACCTCTATATCTAGTGTCATGTGCCGAATATTTTTAGCAGTTGCTACTTGTTACCTATAAATATGATACACCTGAATTGCTGGTCAATATGTTAGTCATTGAAAAAGTGAGATAATAGGTGTCATGTACCAAATACTTTAGATCAGGATTATGCATAACTTTTGTTAGTAAGGGCTCAATACCAAATACTACCTTGATTCTTATTTATAACTTAAAATAATAGTTTGTTTTTTTTAATGTAAGACTCAATTTAAAGTGTTTAAATGTATTAATTATTTTAAGGTAAAAATATCCTTAATTAAGACAAATTTTCTTAATTTGATAGAATACATTTATTATAAACTCCTTAAAAAATATGTATTTTAATTAATTAAGAGAGTAAGTGATATTAATTATAAAAAAGTATATAAAGCATGCACTCTAATTAATTAAGAAAAAGATAAATATGAACTACGAGAAAAAATTAATACAAGAATAATTTTAAATATATATATATAAATATAATAAATTTATTGCTATTAACTAAATCAATTACTTTTCTTAACTTTGATGAATTAAGTATTTGAGTCTTATATATTGGAACAAAGGTTGTAGGTTTTTTCTCCTAGTTTTATATAATTTGTTTCCTTTCACACGATCTAGAAAAGCTGCAATTTAGTGTATCCCCCCAAATCCAAGACATTCTCTAGCCTTCCAGATCTGGAACAAATTGTAGCAACATATTTAATTAAAATCAATCCATTTAGTTGAGGGTAGGTTAGCATAAAACATAGCTGTTAACGACTATCCAGACGCAAAAATGGCCTTTTGAGGGTTCCAATGTTTTTGCATGATTCTGTTGAGAGGTTTAAAGGTTCTTTGATTTAGAATTTTTTTCATTTGCTTTTTTGTATGTCATGTGCGACTTAGGTGTGAAAATTATTATCAGTTAAACTATTTATTCAACAAAAAGTCATAATCATAAAAATATTCAGAATATGACAGGAAATGGATTCTTAACAATGTTGACTGGTGATTGGCAACTCAAAGCACTCATATACTAGCAATCCATCATCCATTTTGTCCATCAAAATTATTTGATTTGACTTGCTTTGCTCCCCTTCCATATTCATTTCTGTTTCGGGGCTACATGCTTTATCATTTGGTTCCTACATCTTCCAAAGCGCCTGACCCACATCCCTCTATTAATTCCTTTCTAAGCTTCATTCGGGGGGAGCAATGCCTATCTGTACTCCTATTGTGGTAATTAGGTTTGGTCAAAACTCAGAATTGTGTGTGAACTTTAAAATTTAGTGTTGGTTGAAACTGTGGAAACCTTGATTTTAGACAATTTGGTGACTAAACTGAATCGACTTAGGCCAAAAAAACAACTACTACTCTTCTATTTGGGAGAAAAAAGGATCTTAGTCTTCAGATATTAATCCATATTTCAGTTTTAAGTAAAGTTTTAGAGTATGTTTCACTGTTCTGGTTAGCATGTTTGCCATTTACTTAAACAGTATATGACTGCTGGAAAGATCCAACGGCATGGGTAGCAAAGTTTTGGACACCCTGATGGCTAATGGAATAATTCATGATACCCACTAGGATTCGGCTTGAGCTTAGAACTGAGGGTTTTGAGTAGCCCTCCTGTTCTTGTAGGGAAAGGGATGGCTTAGAAGAACTGTATTCAAAATGGCTCGCCGGTTCTCCCCTAGCGTGTAGAAAATGCTGTGTTTCAGGTATACATTGAGAGTTCAGAGATATGCGTATAACGAGTGCACTAGCTAATGGCATCACTCTTCTTATCCCTTTATCTCAATTTCTATGTGCGCGCCATCATTCATCAACCAAGTTGTTTGTGACAGGTCTGTTACAACTTTCATTTGTCCTTTCTTTTACTTTCATCACTAAATAATTGCACTGTTTGAGTTTTAATAATTCATCTCAGATTTTCATTTTTA